>NC_056562.1:5748430-5877189 GCF_013358625.1 Macadamia integrifolia | reverse complement strand
AAAAAAAAAACAAATTAAAGTGAATTGAGGACTGTTTATGAACAGTGTCTGACTAACTTTTTTACCTTTTTGTTTATTAATAAAAAAAAAAAAAAAAAAGAGAAAACTTGTTTCCCTCTTCGAAAGGCATAGTGATCGGTCAAAAGAAGAGTCATTTCCGATCCGATTCCAATTGGATTGGATAGAATAGACCGGTATATGTTTTGTCCGGTTTCAATTCTTTGACAACACCATCCTTTGGATGGTATGGCTGAAAGATTTAAAAAAAAAAAAAAAAAAAAAGGGTTCCAATCCAAATTGTCACCAATAGAGAGTTGGAGTTGGCCATTACGTTGCTATGGTAATATTATGATGCATGTTTTTTGTTACTTGCTTTAATATATTGTGACTCACAAATATTGACAAATTTAAACTCTGATTGTAAATTAGGGTTTATTTGTTGAAGCCTATCCAAGAGTTTATTTTGTATAATGTAATTCAGGGTTTGGGTTTGTGTAACCCTACCTAAAATTATGTTTCTGCCCTTATTGACTTAGGTCAAAGGGAGAGTAATTTCTCAGATGATTTATTTGAAATTATTTGTTGATATTATGATGCATATTTATGTTGTTTGCTTTATATTATTGGTTCTATTGGTATGACTCGAACATGTGACCTTCGCGTTATTAGGTCAGACATATTATTGCTTTGAAATATGTTTTAACATGTAAATGTGTATGTATTGACAAATCATCATACTTTCCCTTGACGATTTTAACTTGAGACTTGTTCCACTGGGACGTGTGGTCGAACTTCACCCATTGACCCATGAACATTTATTTATTTATTTTTTAGGTTGGAGATCATGATTGATATTTAATTAAAGTGGGCATGTTCATGTATGTACATTAAAGATAGTCTTCGTGTATGATGTAAAGTGCGATGCTCCCTACTCAATAGATTGATGTAGTAGGACTTTTAAAGGATGTAATTATTTTTTTTTGAAAAATATAATTTTTTTTTGAGAAGCCTTATAAAGGGAAAGTGCCTCGCATTACATATCATATACTTACACTACCTCGACATGTCACTTTAAGTACTAATCGGGTTCCTATGTGGGACCCATGCGCATCCGTTTATATGACGTAGTTTTGTGGATTGGAGATACCTAATTCTCCTTGTATTTGTTCGAAATCGATTAAAATAATGTCCCTGACCCACACATGTGAGATTTGATTATAAGCTTAATTAGTGAAATTTTTTATCTTACCGTGTGTAGTGAGGAACCATTAATTTTAATTAGGGTTTCTGGAACAAATTCCTAATGTGCACCTAATGTTTACCTTGCACATTTTTGTGTGCAGTGATATGGTCACTAATCATGTTGTTGCGGACCTCACAAAGGGTGACAAATTGACTGGACCCAACTATGACATGTGGCATCAAAAGATTCAATATTTGCTCAATGAGCAAAACTATCTTTTGTATTTGACCAATGTTATGGACAAACCCACTGAGGGTACTATCGCTCAGCACCGTCATGATATGGAAGCCTATAATCAGTGCGTAGATAAGATCATAATACACGCTTTATTATGTTAAGCGTTATGTATAATGACTTGATTGGTGATTATGAGAAACACACTAAAGCTAAGTCCATGTGAGACCAACCAAATATTGACTTCAGAGGTACATCTACTACAAAGTTAAGGGGTATGACCTTGAAGTTTAAGATGTATAAGATGGATCCTAAGCACACTATGCCTGAACACCTTAGGGTGGTCAAGGACATGATTCAAAAGTTGAAAGATGCTGAGACCACTCTTACTGATAAACAGCAAGTTCAAGCTGTCATTAGGACATTACCCTATGCTTGAAATCCCATAAAGCTCGTTCTCACATACAATGATAGCATTAGAAATTTTACTGATGTTGCACAACATGTGGAACTTGAGGCGGAGCACCAAGAGGTGAACCGTATAACTGCCCTAGTCGCCCAGGGAGGCAAACACAAGTTCAAGCGCAAAAGACAGGGCAGCCCAAGAAATCAGGGTATGGCTTAAAACTAGGTGCCAAAAAAAGACAAGCCCGCCAAGCACAAAGGAGGCAAGCGTGGTGAAAAGAAAGATTTATCTAAAATCAAATGCTACAACTGCCAGAAGATGGGGCACTTCGTTCGTGATTACACTAAGCTGAAGCAGGTACCATTTCTATCCCACTCTCCATGTACATATGTTTGTACCCATGTTTTGGTTACCCATACACAGTCTGATTGGATTGTAGATATAGGAACAACAAAACATATAGAGTGAGATCGAGGGTGTTTTGTAGATTATCGCAGAATTCCGACCAAATGGCAGAATGGGTTCATGGGAAACAGTACCACCGTACAAGTGAAGTAGTTCGAGGAGTTGGTATTTATCAAATCAAGATGCGTACTAAACGCACCTTGCTTCTTCACGATGTGCTTTACGCACCGGATATTCAGCATAATCTACTTTCAATTTCTGCATTATTATCTTTAGGATATTCTTTCTATATTGACGTTTAGTGTTTTATTTGAGTGGTATTTTTGTTGGACGTGGATCATTACTTGATGGATTTTTTAAATTAGATTTAATTGATTCTGCTTCATCTGTTTCTTATGTAGTTAATACATGTAATAATTCTCAATCTATTATATGGCATGCTAAATTAGGACACATAGGGCGAGACAGGATGACTAGGTTAGCTAAAGAAGGCCTTTTAGGCCCACTCGCTAAGTCAACCTCCCTATGTGCGAGCCCTGTCTAGCAGGTAAGGCTCATCGGAAGCCTTTTGGAAAGGCAGTTCGAGCTACCTAGCCTTTAGAACTTATCGACTCAGATATTTACGGACCTATGAATGTAAAGTTATGCCATGGCACATCTTATTTTCTCATATTTATTGATGATTATTGGCGATAAGGTTATTTGTATCTGATCGCTCACCGCTACGAGGCATTAGATTGCTTCAAACACTTCGTGACAGAGGTTAAGAATCAATCAAGTAAAAGCTTAAAAACTCTACGTACTGACCGGGGATGCGAGTATCTATCCGACCAATTTAAAGAACTATGTGAGGAGAAGGGGATTCACAGGCAGTTAACCATTTCTCGCACTCTGTAGCAAAATGGCGTAGTTGAGAGGAGAAATAAGACACTCTTAGATATGGTTAGGTCGATGATGGTGCAAGCCAACCTTCCGATATCTTTCTGGGGGGATGCTCCTCTGACTGCTGCCTACATCCTTAATCGAGTGCCTTCACAGTCAGTTCCTTCGACCCCCTATGATTTATGGAAGGGCCAAAATCAATTTAGGGCACATGCGACCATGGGGATCGGCAGGTTATGTTCATAGTACCTCCCACAAGTTTGGGAAGCTTGGCCCTAGAGCTAGGAAACACATCTTTATAAGATATTACGAATGCTCGAAGGGTTACGTTATGTACTGTGAACATCTTGATGGAGGAATGACTGAGATAGAGTCATGAGATATCGACTTTATTGAGACAGATTTTCTTAGCATTGGTGACGCTACCAGGGATCTCAAACTCTTTGAAATAGAGGACGAGAAAAGCATCTCACTTATTCTTGGTAAGGGTGGGGAATTAACTCATCCTGTAATGGCCAGAGAAAGTAAGACTGATCATCAACCTAGTGGGAGTGTACCACTAGACTGTCATTAGGATTTCCTCGCGCGTAGGGGCACTCGTGGGCAAATTCCTCCTTGACGTTTTAAGATTAAAGGGAAAACTCTCATTTATGTTCCAAAGGATGAGGATGAGCCGGCCTCTTTGTGAGAGGCGCTTCCTCACCTGCTAAGGATAAGTGACAAGCTACTATGGAGGATGAACTGAATTCTATGAGTAAAAACTAGGTATGGTTAGCTGACCTACCTCTTGAGCGTAAGACCATTGGAAACAAATAGGTTTTAAAAGTCAAATATAAGGTAGATGGTTCAATTGACAAGTAGAAGGCACGCCTTGTGGCGAAGGGCTATACCAAAAAGGAGGATGTAGAATACGATGAGACTTTCTCCCTAGTGGTGAGAATTACCTCAATTTGCCTCATTCTAGCCATTGTCGTAAAATTGAATTTAGAGCTCTTTCAGATGGATGTTAAAACTGTATTTCTCAATGGAGAACTAGACGATGTGATCTTTATGGATCAACCAGTGGGTTTTGAGGCTAAAAGACAAAAGCGCAAAGTCTGTCATCTCAAACGTCTATATATGGCCTTAAACAATCGTCTAGGCAGTGGTACTTTAGATTTCATTATGCCATTACCTCTATTGGTTTTGAAATGATTGAAGAGGACCATTGTGTGTATGTGAAACGGTCTAAGGGAAGCTTCCTTATTCTATCCTTATATGTTGACAATATTCTATTGGTTGGGAATGACATGTAGATTGTCGCCACTAAAGAGTGGTTGTCCTCTACTTTTGAGATGAAAGTCATGGGTGAAGCCAACTTTATGTTAGACATCAAGATTATTAGGAATCACTATAGGAATATTCTTAGTTTGTCTCAAGAGACTTACATAAAGAAGATCCTTGAATGATTCTACATGGATAAGTCTAAATCTATTGACACTCCTATGGACAAGGCTTGTGTTTTGAGCCTTGACTAGTGCTCTAAGACTGATGAAGAGAAGAATCAAATGTCCAAAGTACCCTATGCAGCAGTAATAGAAAGTATGATGTATTCGATGATGTGTATGCGTCCAGATATATGTTTCGTAGCTGGCATGGTTAGTCGTTACCAGAGTAATCCAAGATAAACCATTGGCAAACAATGAAAAGAATCTTTCGATACCTTCGTGGGACCACTGATCTCACCCTCACCTATAGTGGTTCAGATTTGAAATTGAGAGGCTATAGTGATGCCGACTAAGCTAGTGATAGAGATGAATGTAAATCTACTTCGGGATATGCATTTGTCCTAGGAGGTGAGACCGTATCTTGGAGTAGCAAGAAGCAGACCTGCATCGCCCTATCCACGATGGAGTCTAAGTACATTGCGTGCTCGGCGACCATTCAAGAGGCCATTTGGTGAGGAGGTTCCTACAATACCTTAGCATTACCTCTCATTCAAGAGATACAGTGCTTGTACACTGTGATAGTACGACAGCTTTGGCATTCGCTAAGGACCCAAGTTCCATGGGAAAGCCAAATACATAGACATCAGATATCACTACATTCGAGAAATGGTTGCTCAAAGGGAAGTTGTCTTGAAGCATATCTCCACAAGTAACATAGTAGCTGATCCATTGACTAAGTCTATTGCTCGGGACATTTTCCTTACTCATGTTAGGAATCAGGGACTTAGACGTGGATGATTTGTATTTTGAGTTTTGGCATTTTCTTTAGACATTATTGTTATCACTATTTGATTTATATATGAGACATATAATTCTTTAGAGTGATTTATGTGTGTACACATTTATTTAGTAAATATGTCACTAGGCTTGAGTCGACCCAATCACACAGGTGATTCACTTTGGCACTTGGAAACAACGCGCAAGATGAGCCAAATTCACTTTGGTGCTTGAAGATAGCAAGCGAGATGAACAAACAACTTTTTAGCTAAGTGGCGCCTTATTTAGAGCTAAAATGAAACCTTTCTATAGTCGAACACAGAGATCCCACGTCTCAGTATAGCCTATTTATAGCTTAGTGTGAGAACTCAGGCAGACACCATGGGGCAATTGGGCTGATTTACTCAGGTTAGGCGCTTGCAAGCGTGACTGAACCCAAATTCATATGGTGTTCTTTTTATTTTATAAGTGACTTGCCCACCTTAGTTGGAGTTGCACTATAACATACATTTCATATTGTATGTGTTTTATTACAACCGTTTGTGAGAGTGACTGAATGGATCCTTTATTCGTCACAGTGTGAGCCGCTTTGATCAAAACTGAGTTGATCCTATGGATACCCTCTACTTGGGACCATGTCATGAAGAGGATGCCTAATTACGCTACGTTGACGTGCTCCTTAGGGTCATAGATGATGCCGTCCAGCTGGACACGATTGGGAAAGCGATTGAAAATAGTCGAATTGACATGTGGGCTTAGGAAAAACTATTCGAAATCGCACCATTGTTTTGTGGCTTATTGCCCAGGCAACTTGTCGTATTTATGTTTTGATGTAGTCATAAGCACATTGCATGTTTTTAAGGTCAACACTGCTCATCCTGAGGGATTGAAAGTGCTACACTTAGTGTAATTGGATTGTTTAGAGTACCCCAAATTATTTGTTAGTGATGTGCTATGTTGGTTAGATGAAAGCTTGATATAGCACTCCTACATTCATATTATCTCGTTCGGTCGCACACTCCATTTCCTATATGATGAGACACCTATGGTAGAGAGACTTCTAGAATGGACAATTGAGTATATCCGCCCTACGTGGGAGAGATGTTAATTAATATGGGATTAGACTGGGTTCCAACCCTGTTCCTTCGCCTACTTGGGGTAATCAGAGACCCACTAGGATTGGGAACCCTAGCTAGCCAATTCTCTATAAATAATAGGGTTTTAGCCACAAAGCCAATTAGGGTTTTGACCTAATCTCTAAAGCTCTCTCTCTCTCCCTATTATCTTCTGTCTCTCCCACTTGAGAGTGTGTGTTTCCAAGGATCTCCATTGCAATCCTTGAATTTTGATGGTGGAATATTGCCTAGCGAGATCGTCGCAACTTTTCGTTCGTCGCTATTCATGTGGATCGACGCGTGATGCAACGCGATCCATTTCACTGTGAGGAAAGCTATATTGAGATAATCCCCAATACCCGTTTGCTTCCCTATTTACACTCCATACTATGGTTTCAATTTTATTAATCAAAAGAATATATATATATATATATATATCATTGTTGGTATTAAATTCCTATTTCATTTCTTGTATGACTCTTAGTCCAAAATGGTTTCACCCTAAAAAAAATGTCCGAGAGTCACAAAAAAAAAAAATCAATTTGAATGATGCAGTCATTGTGGGTCTAAGAAGCCAATTAGCTCGTAAATGGACTCTGACCACCCTTGTAGTTTTCTTCGCTTGAGCAACTTGTACGAAATCCACTGATCATGACAACCCTCCATTTTCTAGAATATGAAGAGGGAACAAGCCATAAATAGCTAGCAGAGTCAGCAAGCAAGCACAAAATTATCTATTAAGAGGAAGAAATAAGAAAAATCCAACCAAACCAGACCAAATGGATTAATATTTTATTCTTAGTCAAAACCCATTGAGTTCGGAGCATGGCTTTAAAAAATAGTATTGGAAGTGGTATTGGTCTAGAGGCCAATGTGGATACCAATATAGTTCAGTTGTATTAGACCAAATGGAGCAAGCTGTGAAAAAACATCGCTGCCCTTGACAGCCTTCCTCATATGTCTGGGTGTGAGAGAACGCAAGCTGATAGGCTTCTCGTGCCCAACAATTTATTTTTCAACAGATTTATCCTCAATTAGAACTATTCTACAAGATCAAGCAAGATATGATACTGATACCAATACAAATCAGCCAAAATTTTATTTTTGAACAAATTTATCTTCAATTTCAACAGATTCATCTTCAAGTATTTGAATTAGACAAGGTACCAATGCAGATCAGCCAATACACTTAATCTGATACCACATTTTTAAACCATGATGGAGAGAGCAATAAGTTCTTGACTAGAACCCAATTAAGACTAGTCTAGAGAGCACAAAGTCTGATGCTTCGACTGCAAAATCCGGAGTTGGAATCCAAAATATTAGGCAACCAATCAACATAAATAGAAGTTCAAAATTGCAAACAATAAAGATAAGGAGAACATGACTTTGTCCGCTTGCATGTCTCTACATTCAGACATAGGCTGGTGCAAAAAGATGACAGTGTCCCCCACCTAAATGCCTCTGCACAGTCTCCCATTGACCTGCTTGTTGATACAGTGGTTACCCAACTAGATAAGTTTCTCTTACCTGAAAATAAACACCTAAAATGTTAATCTAACAAAAAAATTTCTAGTCATGTCGAAAACAGAGTGCATTTTATGAAACTCTAGACTTTAATTTTTTTTTTTTAAATTAAATTTGACTAATGAGATGTACATGGTTGCTTTGGAGTCCACTCCCCCTGCTTTTATTTTGCCTCTGCTTTTGGATGACTGTAATGGAACCTCTCGATCACGCATTGTATCTTCTAGAGTTGTTGCTCATTTAATATAAGTTAAAAAAAAAAAAAAAAGATGTAGATGGATATATATCAGACGAACAGTCAGTTAGCGGGTCTCGAATAGGATGAGATCAGTCTAGATGAACCTAGATTGAATCTGACTGATTATTTTTTGTTGAAAGCAATTTTTATTTGATTATTATCTATTAGGCCATAATCAGGCCAAGCAAGAATGGCAAGAATGGCAAGAAATAGATGTGGGAGGGTAAAAACAAAGGACAAACAAAAATAGTGGGCCATAATTTATGGATTTTTGGACCATAATTTGGATGGTTGCTAAAAATTTATCACGAACGCCAATGCTCAGGATATGCAAGTTTAAAGTTACCAAAGTCTTTATTCAAAAAATAAATAAATAAATTAGAACAATCGTAACATAAATTTGGATGGTTACTACAAATTTGTCAAGAGGAATGCCCCATTTTTCATGATTTTACGCATATTTAAAGTTACCCAAGTCTCTATTTCCAAACAATTAAGAAGAATTAGAAGTAAAGTAAAACAATCAGCTCCCCTTGTTGACAAGTATGTTAAGTAGTAATAAATATATTTCTAAAATGCCCATTTTCTATCCCAAGTAGGGGTGTTAAAACCTAGCCTAAACCACTATTGATGGAAAAAACTCGGATTGAATTGAATCGAATCGAATCGAATCGATTCATATCGGACTGACTTTGGACTGGAGTATGATAGGACCAGCAGAAAACTGAACAGCACTAAACCAACCGATATCCCAACCAAAACCATGCCAAATCGGTCATTTGACACCACTACCCCTAAGGTGGTATATATGTAACTATCTTTGTTTTAGAAGTAAAGATCTACACATGTAGGGAAACCTAGTCAAAGTCGCCAAATGAGATCCCACCTCTTGAATTGTTTAACAAGACAATGAAAACCATGAGTTTAAGCAGTTTTAATAGACCTTCTAATCTCTTCTGGGTAAAATAGATTATCTTGTTGACTTTTTTTTAAAGGTCAAACTGTCAATCAATCCTGTGGACTTTTTTTTAAAGGTCAAACTTTCAATCACTCCTGTCACAAACACATAGGAGACTTTTTTTTAAAGGTCAAACTTTCAATCACTCCTGTCACAAACACATAGGACTCTTCCTGATAATTTTTCCATCTTATCCTCTCCACTATCTAAATGGGGCCTAGATGGTTTTGGATCAAACTCATTTGGCAATCTTCATGTTTGGCGGCTTCAAGATTGAGTAACCATTGAATTTCTGCAATTTCCTCAAAAATTCAAATTCCCCAATTGTGTGAATGGTTCCCATGGCTGGCCACTCATTTCTGTGCACGTGGGTGTCTAAGTTTTCAGTTTGACTAGTCCCGTAGGTTCATACTAACCTCATAATCGTATGAACCGAATCATATCGGAGCTGAGTGAGAACCATTCAACTTTCACTATTGCTTTATCTTCATTTTTTTTTTTATCATTTTAATTTTTTTTTCTATTTTTTTTATTTACTGATTTTTATATTATTTAATTGAGATAAGATTATGGTTATCAATTTTATCAGCAGCTTTACCCAAAAAAAAAAATCAATTTTATTAGCAGTTAGTACAAGTCATGCATGACCTAATCATAATTCATATGTCATCCTTGATGAAAAATAAAATGATTCATATGTCGTCCTTGTCTTAATCAATTTGACTCCTAATAACGAGGATTTACCAGTCCAGGGTATCCTCTCTCTCTCTCTCTCTGCGCGCCATGTGGACAACTATAAATACCACCTCTGCCTCGAGGGCAGAGAAAGAGAGAGAGAGAGAGAGAGAGAGAGAGAGAGAGAGTTAACAATGAGCACAGAAGAAGCAACGGAGAACTGCTTAGGATGGGCAGCAAGGGATGAGTCTGGATTTCTATCACCCTATACCTTCAACCGCAGGTATGTCACAAGCCTACTATATATCTCTGTTTCTTAATTCATTTCTCCTATTTTCATTTGGTGATAATTGAAATTTAATTTTCGAAGAGAGGCTAGTTCCTGAGAATTCCACGACCACTAGGTCGCAATTATTGACACCCCAATCCAATTGGATATGAGATTGTGGTGGATAAAAGGATTCAAATCACACCTTTCACTTCTCAATTTCATTCTTACCCTTTCCTTCCATTGTTAGTATCTTGTTTTTCCTGGAGATCTGGAAGAACTTGGGTGATGGTTAAAAGGGTTTTGAATATTTAATCTTGATTTAGGGTTTTATTATAAAATAGATATGATTTGCATCAAGTTATTGGGGCCTAGCAGAGGAAATACTATCTGGCCATTTATGCTTGTTCTATGTAATTGTTAAGTACTAAATAGCTTCAGAATGCTTGATCTTATTATAATGATGATCATTTGTTGCATCAATTGCCTTCTTACTTGATATGAAAGCTTTTGAAATTAGAGTGCATCTCATTCTTCTCAACTGACTAAGCCAAAACTCATGCAGGGCTGTTGGGCCTGATGATGTTTCAGTTAAAATAACACACTGTGGAATATGTTACGGGGATGTCGTGTGGACCAGAAATAGATTGGAGACGCAAAGTATCCTGTGGTGCCTGGGTATGCATAGTCCATTGTTCATGTTAAAGCTTCTTGAGCAGAGCATTTGTTAATTTGAAATCATGTGTTCACATTGTTTCTGTAACAGACATGAGATTGCTGGAATTGTCACTGAGATCGGTTCCAATGTTAAAAAATTCCAAGTTGGCGACAATGCTGGAGTTGGTACAGTTGTGAACTCATGCAGAGAGTGTGAGAATTGTAGAGATTTTCTAGAAGTTCAATGCGATAAGGGAGCAGTCTACACTTTTAATGGCATTGATGTTGATGGTACAGTTACAAAAGGTGGATATTCCACTTATATTGTAGCTCTTGAAAGGTGAGTCAGTTATATTATATATGGATTCAATCTCAATCCCATTGTTTCTGTTGACCCTTTTTCCAATTTTGGGGGTTAACCGTATATTTATATCTTCATAATTGATTAAGTGAATCACCACCATGAACTAATGGAAAGGGTGAACCACAAAATCTCGTGTCTTCCTTTAATCTTCTATTAGCACATTCAATTGCCACTTTACATTAAGTATTTATTTCTTTCTGTAGTTTTTGTTTCTTTTTCATTAGATTTAACTTCCATTTGCATCATATTATAAATGAATATTGTTACCTGAATCCTTTTCATCTTTGCGAATTCTTGAACTGAAGACTTCTCGTTTATTATCCGATTTCTGTTACACCGGCTTTCCTTAAGAGCTATAAATCATCACTGTTCCCATTCTAGAACCCAGAAGAGGCAGAAACAGAGATAGACAATGAATAACCCTGCTCACCAAGCAGGAAGAACCAAAACAGGACTAGAAATTAGTTAGGGCTCACCGATTATGTCTAAGACCAACATTAATGCTTGGAAAAAAAAAAAAAAAAAGGAAACCTTGTTAAAAATTAGAAGTGTATCCACACCATTACGTTAAAAGTCTCTTGAAATTTGTTCTAAATCTGTCAACTCTGGTTTTCAAAACTCCTACTTAAAAGTCTATTTTACCCTCCTTTTTATGATTTATCTTTCTGAAAAAATTTGTTCAGCTAAGGACTTTGTTTCTTTCTGAAAAATCAAAATCATCTTTTGATGAAAAGACGAGGGAGCACTATTTGTCAAATGTGTGGGGCTTCCAACTTGCTCCCATTTTTTTTTTTCCCACTTTGTGCTTTAAAATAGAAGAATAGGCTACTTGAATCTTCAGATATTTCAAATTGGGAAGTTCTCCAAACTTCTATTTCCGTAAATTAAATCCTTACCAGAACTCAACATATGAGATATTGACTTCCTTAACATCACATGACCACTATAATCAAAAAGGAAATCATGTTCAAGTGTAAACTGCATCATTTGCATTCTAATGTCGGCGACATCTTCTCTGCACTATTTTTTGCAAAACCAACAGTGTTGATGCAAATATTAGGAACAAAGAAAAGCAACATCCAGTTTTTTAATGCATATTCTTCTGTCTTAACCGGATCTATACTTTGTAGTATTCTTGATTTACAGATACAATATTGTTGCACAAATACTCTGCTGCAAAGGGAACATAGTGTAGCCAATGACTAGCCAGGAATAAGTTGTGTATTGCTTAATATACAGGTACTGTTATAAGATACCTGATAACTACCCTTTAGCTTCAGCAGCGCCATTGTTATGTGCTGGAATTACAGTTTACACTCCCATGCTGCGCCATAAGATGAACCAACCTGGTAAGTCTCTTGGCGTGATTGGGCTCGGTGGCCTTGGACATATGGCTGTGAAGTTCGGAAAGGCATTTGGGTTAAATGTCACAGTTTTAAGCACAAGTACATCCAAGAGGGAAGATGCTTTAAATCTCCTTAGAGCGGACAGATTTGTGATCTCATCAGATAAGGACCAGATGAAGGTAATATATTGACACGAATTGCTTCATTTGGATTTTTCCTCACGTTTGATAGATTTTTTTTTTTTTTTTTTTTTTTTTTTTTTTTTTTACCAAAGGAAAGAAAAGGGGGAGATACGATCGAAATACAAGACCCTGCCTTTATGAAAGAAAGGCAAGGTCCTGCAAAAGGGAAGGGGAAGAACCCCCAAGAAACCACAACAGATGAAAAAAGAGAAGGCCAGCCACAACCCAACAAACAGACCCAAATATAAGTAAAACGCTTGAACCAGAAAAGGTAGAGGTCGCTGGAGACGCTGTAAGGCCTACTTGACTTAAATTGTCTCGGAAAAAGGCATGACTGCAACTTTACTTGGGGGCAAATTCTTCACATTGCTGGGCAGGGAATAGTCCCTGAGGGGCTACTTCTTGGGATAAGGAGGGGAGCTAATATCTAGTCGGTGATAGACACATAGGGGGGATGGGGGACAAAAAGGGGTGGGGGAAATCGGAGGGAGAGATAATGCAGGAGTAGATTACAAATAACTAACGCCGCAGTTTACAACCCCAAACAAGACAAATAGGACTAGGAAACAAAGAAATAAGACCATCAAATAAACCCCCAAAGATACAATACCCATATAGGAGCAAAACCAGCCCAAAACCCAACCCGATAGGAGAGAGAAAGACATGCTATAGAGTTGGGCAGAGAGAAGTGCGGTCAGGTCTGTAGGAGTCCAATTGAGTTGCACTCTTGGGCATAGATAGTCCCTAGGGAGGGTACAAAACCCCCAAAAGTTGAGAGGATTCTGATGGCTGGTTGTGAAGTTACAAGCTTTCTTGATTTTCTGATCTAGGAGAGAGAAAACTGAGAAGAACCTTCAAGAATAGCAGTTGAATGCTTCCAACAGTGACTAGGTAAGGATCGTGGGAATATTCTGATTGAAGACCTGGCTAAACAAAGTACAGAAGAGAGAAAGAGAGAAGATCGATCTCTCTCCTATTCCCACTAGGATTGCTAATCAGTTCTGATTTTTGGAGACTTTTATCAAAATTTGAACTATACCTCTTGAATGTTACAGCAAATAAAATAATAAAAAAAAGAATAAAACAAATGGGGGGTTGAGAAGGGTGAAAGAGAATAAAGGAAGTGGCTATCTCAGCCTGGGCTTCTCACCCACAGCTATCTCAGCTGCTGTAAGCATTTAGTTGCAAATTTTCTTTCACAAATGCAAACTTTCTTTCATTCAAAATCTGTCCAATAATGGTACATATGCCTCTCTATATATAGAGGGGAAGTTTACAATCCTTGTTTCCTAATAGGACTAGACACTCCTACTACAACTAGGAGCTAGTTTCCCAATAGGACTAGACACTCCTACTACAACTAGGAATTCAAAATAGGACTAGGATACTCCTACTACAACTAGGAATTCAAAATAGGACTAGGACTTGACTTTATGACTCCAACATAGAGTAGGGCCAACTAACTAATAGTCCATATAGGACTTTACAACCAACTAATGGCCTAATGGCCCTTTATTGAATTAAATAGCAACTAATTAAACTAATGAATAAAATCTCGTTTTCCTACCTTCTACCCATATTTTAGGCCTATTAAAGTGGCCCATTTCAAAGAAAACCTATGGGATCAAAGGCCCAACACATACATAACACAACCCAAGGCTTATTTGCAATAAAATAAGTCAAAGTGACTTATCTACATCAAGAGAGGTGAGCACTGATCTGGGGTGCAGGCGAGCCTGATAAAATCTTATGAAACAGTAACAATACAAATTCCTCTAGACTGCTTACTGATTTATGTGTGTTTTTTCTGTGGTGGTACCGATTAACTAGTCTTTTAAAGCCAGTATTCTGTGTCTGCCTCTCTTTCCTTTACAGGCTTTGGAAAAATCCCTGGACTTCATCGTTGACACTGCATCTGGTGATCATTCATTTGATATGTACTTGTCACTCTTGAAGACTGGTGGTGTTCTGGCAGTGGTGGGCGTTCCAAGTGAGATCAAGTTTCATCCCCGAAGCCTTATTCATGGTACCTTACTCATCCTATCCTCTAAAAAAAACTTGGAATTGATTATACAATGCAGCATTCAATATATGAATGGTAGTTGATCAATGGAACTGAGGCCTAATGTGTGAATAACTTGCAGGTATGAGAACCATCTCTGGAAGTGCCACAGGTGGTACAAAATTGACACAGGAAATGGTAGATTTCTGCGCTGCCAACAAAATATATCCAGATATTGAAGTCATTCCCATTCAATATGCAAATGATGCACTCGAGAGGATGATAAAGAATGATGTGAAGTACCGTTTTGTGATTGATATTGAGAAGTCCTTGAAGTAATGTTGCACTTAAAAAAAAAAAAAAAAAAACTGTTATGGATATTACATGCTGCCTAGCATAATTAGTGTCTCGTGCAACCAAGAACAAGTGGTCATGTATAGTATGAGCTTCTCGAACAACCCTTGCAGAGAGGATCCCACCGGGTAAAGGCGGTAAAGTAGAAGGAGATGTTATGTTGCCTCACTTATACAACAGAGCTTTGGAAGTCAGTCAAGTGGTTTTTGTGACCGTTGATTTGTGTGGTTTTTGTGACGGTAGATATATATGTTCAAAAGAGGTTTCATGTATGGAAATTTTTCGTACAGTTTTTAAAAGATATATTATATACTTTCTTTGTTGTGTGGGATTGTGCCTCGTTATATCTTACTGGGCCTTGTAGCTTTTTATGTGATTGTTAGTAGATTAGTGGTGGAACTGAGAAGAAGACTTTGTTTATTTTCATTTACTGCTAAGTAGTATTAACTAAAACTCTTATGTTAAGGTGTAACAGCTTCTACATTAAGTTACTTCTAGATATACCTAATCAATAGCATGTGATTGATTTAAATAAATAAATAAAGACCATATGTAAATCTGGCCGGCCAATCGCTGAGGGCAGTGTAATTGGCAAGGGACTATGCTTCAAAAACCAAAGGTCCTGAGGTCGACTCTTTTCCACCATTTGGGGGCACATACAGTAATGGGTCTTTAAAGATGGGCTCTAAGCTTCGTTGAATAAAAATATATCAAGGATAATGAACCAAGGAAGCATCTTTAATATTTGATAAAAAAAAAAAAAAAAAAAATTTATAATTGTCTAGGCAAGATTTCTTAAGTTCCCGACTTACACCGAGAGGTGGATGGATCTGAGTCTATAAAAAATCTATTTTTTTTTTTTTTGGTAATGAAAAAAGAGTACTCCATGGTAATGATCATAGCCAACAGAACAAGTCTCCGTACGATAAGCAGTGTTTCCGCATGACCAATGGACAATAATGGGCATGCCAAAACTCGAATCTACAACCAAACGACTCTAACAATGATGAATTGAGAGTATTTTTACCACTAGACTACCAACCCCATTAATGGGTCTATAAAAATTCACTTGAATTCTTTCGACAATTTGCAGCACTTTCCTTGATGTTCCCAATAATGATGGCACTCCCCTATATTAGCACTGACAACATCCCTATAGTCATCACAACTCTGTTGGAATTGGCATCCACTCACATACACTGATTGGGTCTATAAATCTGGCATTTTCGTTACTTTTGTCACTAGCTACAAGCATACCCAGTTATACATTTGTATGCACATCCACCTTGTAATCATCAAGTGGTCAACTCTATCAAATTGTGGACACCCACCACGTAAGCATTCACAATATTTCTTATACAATAGACAATAGCACAAGCATATAATACACAATATATGTAGTTCGGCAAGTCACCTACATTCACAAAGCAATACCCTAAATAAGGTCTCGTATATAATCTAACACTCAACACAGGTTTGGTTCGATTTCGATCGGGCTGAATCGATTTTGGTCTAGGAATGAGGGAGACCAAAACTAATCCGTTAAGGAACTTCGGTTTTCGATCAGTTTCGATTTTGGTTTGTTTTGATTTCAGTTTATTTCGATTTTTCAATATCGGGTTGATATTGGTTTGAATCGGTTTATTATTGGGTTTGAACCATAATGAAATCTTATATTCATAACCTGCAATGACAAAAGATTGACAAAAACACCTTTAATTTATGATTAAATCATGTTTTATCATTGTAATGGGAAGATAACTAATAATGAAACTAATGGATTACTAATTACTAAAAGGATAATTAATATCGAAATCACAAACTGAACCCTATTATCCAATCATTCATTGAACTATCCAACTAATTAGTGAACAAGGAAATCAATGGAAACATTATTACAATACAAATCAATTTCTCTATTCATAACCTCATATTCATTGATTTGTAACAATTCGCCTTACAATAAAAAATATTCTCACTAATATTGTGAAAAAAGGATAATCAATTCACCAATTTGTAATCTCATAATCATTTATTTTCTATCGGTTTCATTCAGTTTGGTTTCGGTTTGGTTATTGGTCAGTTCGGTTTGGATCGATTTTCAACCAGTCCTAACATACCTCAGTCCAAAACCAATCCAATAAGGATCGATTTGGTTCGGTCTGAGTTTTTTTTGTCAGTTTCGATCGATTTCATCAGTTCAGACTAAATTTTGACACCCCAACCAAAAATAAATAAAACCCAATTAAAAGAAAGGGAACATGTCGAATTCGGCCGAGACATGTTGCCTTCCATGAAAGCATGGCTGATGTGGTCCAAATTGCTGTCCTCAACACCAAAATCATTCAAAGCTGTCTGCTAAGAAGTCAGATAATTTTAGAAATAATGAAATTTTTTCATAGGAAAATCTTCATCCCAATTCATCTGCCTGATGAGATTGAAACTGAGATTTTTCAGAAATTTAAGTTGCGTTGTTTGCTCAGTCACCTTATCTAGCAATTGCCCCACATGCCTAAGAAAATGATCCTTATTGTCTAGAAGGTGTGATTTCCATGCACCACTCAAATCTTCATAGATATTCGAGGGGAGTCCTGGATTTTAAAGATCTTTTATGTCTGTTAAGTTGTTGAAATAGGGGCTTGTCTAGCCACTGATGCAAATGAATCCTTGTGAGCTGGTCTATGTTGTATCAATGTTCAAAATTTCTTCAATGTTCCATTAATTCTATTGAATTTATATAATTCTGTATTTGTGGTAAGATAATTTTTTTTTGGCCATCAAACAATATTTTTCAAATATAATGATTTGTAATTTCTACATATTTTAGAATTAACTTTCCTAATCTGAGAAATCTTTCAATTCTCCAATTTATAGGATTTTGCATCCCATAAGTTAGTCTATTATCTTCTGTAAATATTTGTGGATTTATTGAAATAGATATTCTCCATACTTGGTATGGTTGACAAGACCTAGTAAAGAGATGGTCGCTCAACTAGAGACGAATAAGTATACCCCTATATTTTTCATTCCCAAATCATGGACCCCTATGGCTGCTAGGATTGAGTGATCCTCCAAGTCATCCTTATACCATATATAAGCCTTTAAAATAAAAGATGTTCATCTCCATATGTCAAGTATGTATGTTGGTCAATCTCAAGCTTCCATAATAAAACCCACTTCAAATAGGAAACTATGTGAACCAAGGTTTCCAAAACAACCCATTCCAATTAGGAAAATGTAAGGGTGTCAATGGGTCGAGTTGGGCTGGGTTTTACCCTAAGGTCTCTTAACTCAACCCAAGCATAGCCCTAGGGCTAGGATGTCTCATCCCAGGTCCAGGCCCAACCCTGTTGGGTTTAGCCAAAGCCAATCCAGACCTAATGAACCCTAATTGGGCTGGATTTAACCCAATCCAGTCCAACCCAATACTATCGGTTACTTGGTTGCTTGATCTTGATGCATTGCAGAGGTCAAAGACCAAAGTTTTTGTATATGTGTAGATTGTGAAAAACGAAAGTCCTTTCTCTATAAGTACCCATTAATAATTATTATCATATTTATATGATTATATACTTAATAAATATGGTTGGGTTGGGTTGGGTTCTCAACCCAGGCCCAACCCAACACTACCTCGGGTCTGAAAATCTCAACCCTAACCCACCCTATGGGCTAAAATCTCAGCCCAATCCCTATTCGGACTCAGGGCGGGCTATGGCTGATTCAGGTTGATGGACTTTTTTGAAACCCTTAAGAAAATGCCTCTCCATAGCTGAATCTATACTTTCCATAATAGAAATTCTAGATCTCCCAGTCTTTCCAAAATATCAGATTTTTTTAGAATTTGGTATAATTTGGAAAGTACCAAATATAATGAGCTCAATATGGATAAACAACATTGTTCATCTCTTGATGACTTTTCAATCCCCTCTTGATAGTTGGAGAAGAACTCAAGCAACCATTATGACCAAATCTTCCATCTTCATGTTTCTTTAAAATCCCAAGTTTAAGGATAAATCCAGTATTTATACTTGTCTTGGTCGTTTAGTCCTCCTAAAATGGGGGAGATGGCCTTCTAAATCACCCCAATCGGATATCCTATGACCAAGATATGATGCTTTTAATTTCAGCTAACCACAACATTCCAAATGGATTCGAAGGGGCAAATTAGGTACACCCGCACCACACCAGGGCACACCGCATGCATTGGATCAGCATATCAAAAGAGCGGGCTTCATACTGGTCATCGGATATTATGCGTGATCCACAATGTCGAAAGACTGGCAGATCTGGAAAATGGTGACATGAAAATGGTGAACGGTGCAGGGTGGCAGGAGACATTTAGAAGCGGGATTGGTCCGGTTAGGATATGTTTGATCCTGGCCGTGCGATCAGAATTACGCCAGGTGGGATTGCAGCAATTCGATGGATCTGTCTTTTTTTTTTTTTTTTTTGGCTAATCTAGAAGGTGAGGCATTGGAGGGCTAATCCCCAACCTACTCCTTGGTTAGAGTCGATCCTCAAACCTCTAGGCTCAAACTTCTACTAGGAGATTTGTTGGATCTCGTAGGTCGTGTCAAGCATTTTTGGTGCTTCATAGGATCCCTCCGATTGGGATCAAATTACAATGCATCGTATAGCCATGTTACGTAGAATCGGCAGCACAAATGGCGATCGTAGGATTGGGATCCATGTTACAGGTGAACAGTGATCTTTTCAATCAGCGTCATGGTGCTGGGAGAAGGCGAAGCCTATTAGAGCTCCTCGATCAAAATCTTCCACATCGTGTCAGTTTGTCGCGTAACACTTGATCAACCAGATTGACCACGTCATACGAAGAGATCTCAATGCCATCTAGTAAGAGTTTGCCCGCAAGCATCTTCATCGTCAGGGAATGGTATACCTTCACTTGAGCCATCAATCGATAATCTATTTTATTAAATCATCAACAATTTAGAAAATATATTACACTTAATTACATTCAATAATTGATAAAAATATTAGTATATATCATATTCTATGAATTAAAAAAAAAATCAAAATCAAAATAGACATATAGACAGTCGACTAAACGTGTCGGGCCAAGTTGGACTTGTAAATGGGCCGAACCTGGCCGATCAGGTGCCCATTGGGCTTACTCCTTGCACTGTGTACAACTTGTTTATAAACGGGTCGAGCTTAGGCCCTACACATTTAATAATCGATGCAAGTTAGGCCAATCTTTAAATGGTTGAACCCTCAATCTATCAAATCGATGCGAACTTAGGATTGACACATCTGTCTTTAAGTATAAGTTTCCTACCCCCATTGTATATTTTTTAAAATATTCCCGGCTGCCAAAAGTTTTTTCCCCAGTTGCAAGGGAAAAAAAGTTTTTTTTTTTTTTTAATTCAAACAGAAGAATATACTAATTAGATTCTTGTAAATTAGACGTCATATCCAACTTATAAAAAGATTGTTTTTTTATTATATCCTCCTTGGCTAGCTTTGAGTTTCCCCACAGATCTATTGTTAGTTTTAATACAAAATTTGGGATGGTTAGGATGGTTAGGATGGCTAAATATAGTAATATTAATGTTTTTTGCCATAAGGTTAGCAAATGTTCATGCTTCCTCTTGAGAAAATATTATAATTTCTTCTACATCACTCCATGCCACGTCCACCTTTCAATTCATAGTCTTTGCTTTCGACATACCTTTGAGCAGTCCTAAAGCCTTTGCCTCATCATTTTCTCATGTCAACAAGTAATTTGCCTCATATAAAACATTTTTTTTTTTTTTTTCTGAAAAACAAGACAAATCACCCTTGCAGTCATATTTTTTGTATTATTAGTGACACTTGTGATGATGAGGTGATAGTGCTAAAGGGGAAGGAGTCAAAGTATTATAGTATGAGAAATCAAATATCACCTAGACTTCATTTTTTTTTCTTGTTGAAAATTCCATTGAAGATCTAATAGTCAACCTTTTTGAGAATGGTTGAATGATCTGACTTTTTGGCACCAGAATAGAGTTTGGTTCTTGTGCTTCTAAATAAAGTAAGATATAAACATAAATACCGAAAAAAAAAAGTCAAATCTTTCTTAGGAATAACATCAGAGTTAATAGCACTACTTAATAACCTTATTGACAGAAAAATCCAAAAGAAAAGAAGATGAAACAGCTAAAATGATTACCTTTTAAACCATTGGGTTATGATTATGTAACTTTTTTTTTTTTTGGTAAATTAAGATTGTGTAACTAACGACAAAACATTTTTGCACCCAAAAAAAATAAAAACACAACATTTCAAATCTGGTTACTAAAATTTTACTAAACTTTGCAATCAAATTCCTTGCGCTGCAACCCATACTCTATGCCGGTAAGCCATCCCCGGCACTATAACCCATGCCCCAGTTCTCTCACCCTCTTGCCCCTCCCCCACCTATCTCCTCTCCCATGGCTGCCCCCACCCTGAACCCACTCACTGTCCCCTCCCACACTCTTCATCTTTCCCCCCTCACCGCCCATCAACGCCCCTGCCCATATGAGCTCCCTCCTTGCTGCTAACTGCCCCCACTCCACCCCTAATATTGTAAGTCCTTAGACCTCTCCCCCATCTGCAAGACCACCACTCCCATTGCTCACCTCCCTGTTGGTGTATGATATTTTGTATTCGTCATAATTTTCATAGAAAATAAATACGGATCGATTCATGAAGATCGATAAGCATGCACGACAAACACTACAAAAAAACACGTTTTAGGCATACCTGAATCCATGGCTGAAGAATAAGAACTCCTCAATGTCTTCTTGTATGCTTTTGGTCGTTAGCATCACTTAATGGGTCAATGTTGGTCTGGTATACCCTCTTTTCCTTTTGCTTTTGGTCGTTAGCATTACCTAATGGGTCAGTGATAACTATATATATAGGGGTGAGGGTAGGAACCAACCCTACAATAAAATTAGGGTTTCCTCCCCATTAAGGAAACAAAACCTTAGGTCCACACATAGTAATAAATATTTCATACTATTAAGGTGTGCTAATAGAATCCAATATCTCCATAGAGATCACTTACCAATAATATTAGATTCTTTCTGCTTACTCCATCTATAGTCAACACCACTAAACCGGTTTTGGAAACAAATCTTTGACTATGCTAGCCCACCTAATAGGAAATCTTACAAGTTTAATCCAGGAAGTACTGGTGCAAGCGCCTCGACAAGCAGGATGGCGATCCTACTAGCAATGTGTTGAAAGGGGGTAGGAGACCCCCCCTGCATAGCCAGGGTGTAGGGAAGTGCAGCCCCGCTCGAATTTTTCATTTGAAGGCAGTTTTGTACTTTTCGGATTAGGATTTTTTCAATATATATTTGTAGTGAGGGATCTATTTCTCTGTAATGCAATAAATACTAAGAGGTTTGAGGTCGAGCCTGTAACCCTATTCTCCATTGATAATGAAGCAAGATCTCATATCACCAAGGACGTAGGCAATCTTGTTGAACCTCGTAAACCTATGTGCATTGTTTGTTTTTGTTTTTCTATTATCTTCTGCATCATTTAGGGTTGCATTTCTACACTCCCAATCACAGCTCTCCATCAAAAGACCCACATTTGCAACACCCAACAAGGAGAGCCACAGTTTAACTTTCAGAACTCCAATCTATGTTGTCACCCACACCTTCTAAACCTTCACAATCCAAATCCAACCCACATACTATGCCCCTTCCATTTCCCCATGAACAAGAAGCAGCAATTGGAGTAGCAGATCCAATTTCGCGATTTCCCTACCCATCATATCGATCTCATCATCATCTGAATCCCAATTTCAAGAAAAAAATTTTGAAAAAAAATGACGATAAATTAGAGATTTACTACCATCACCGATGATGATAATGTCAGCCTAGAACCCTACGTGCATCTTTGAATTAGATGAATACTCTGATTGATTGAAGCTACAAGGGTGTGCGTTCAGATTGTGTTTTGTAACCCAACGAAAAAAAGGGGTTACTGAGGTAATTTTCCCACACATGTACAAGTCATGCATGAGCGAATCACAGAAGTCATGCTTGATGAATAATACAATGATGTCATGCATGAGCGAATCACACAAGTCATTTTTGGTGAATAATACAATGATGTCATGCATGAGCGAAGCTAATCACCCTTTTTGTTTTTTCCCAAGGTAATCACTCTGACT
This sequence comes from Macadamia integrifolia, assembly GCF_013358625.1. Taxonomy (NCBI): domain Eukaryota; kingdom Viridiplantae; phylum Streptophyta; class Magnoliopsida; order Proteales; family Proteaceae; genus Macadamia; species Macadamia integrifolia. The sequence continues at coordinate 5,854,013 of NC_056562.1, read as the reverse complement.
CCTAATAACAAGGCCATTACCAGTCCATCACAGACGCCTCGCTCTCTCTCCCTCTCTCTCACAGCGCCATGTGGACAAGTATAAATACCACCTTTCGCTTGCTTCAAACACCCAGCTCTTACTATCTTTGCGGTCTTAAGCAGAGTGAGAGAGAGACCTTACCAAAAAAAAAAAAGGAGAGAGAGGTTAACAATGAGCACAGAAGGAGCAAGTGAGAACTGCTTAGGATGGGCAGCAAGGGATGAGTCTGGATTTCTGTCACCCTATACCTTCAGCCGCAGGTATGACACAAGCCTAGTATATATCTTTGCTTCTTAATTCATTTCTCCTATTTTCATTTGGTGATAAGAATTGAAATTTAATTTTCTGAACCAGTAATGGAATAAGGAGTTTCAAACCCATTGTAGATTAGTTGTTCATCGATTAAAGTTAGTTATTCTGTTATAATTGTCTGATGAAGTATTACTGTTTTTACAAGAATAAGCAGATTTATATCCATCAAAACTGCTTTTTCAACCTCTTTTGCTTGGTTTTTCTAAATTCGTACTTCCTAGTCGATCCAAGCTAGGATTTTAAATTGCTTCATAAACAAACAAAAGAAAGAAACACACGACCACCCAGTCTGGGGAGGGTCATAATGTACGCAGCCTTAACCCCGTTTCGTGTTTTGCAGGGATGTTGTTTCTTGACTTGAACCCACGACCACTAGGTCGCAATGGATCAACCTTACTGTTGCACCAAAACAACAGATCAGGGATTATAGACACTTCAATCCAATTGCATATGAGATTGTAGTGGATAAAAGGATTCAAACCACACCTTTCACTTCCCAATTTCATAATTACCCTTTCCTTCTATTGTTCTTATCTTGTTTTTCTTGGAGACTTGGAAGAACTTGGGTTATTAATACCATGGTTTTGTGCAAAGTCCAAACATCCATTACTGAAACCTTTGAAGATTTAATCTTGATTGAGGTTTTTTATTATAAAATAGATATGATGCATATTTATGCCCTATGTTTGGACTTTGGAGCATTAATGTTACAAACCTTGAAAGATCTTTCCCTATTCTGAATATTTGATCTTATTATAATGATGATCATCTGTTGCATCAATTGCCTTCTAACTAAAGCTTTTGAAATTAGAGAGCATCACATTCTTATTGACTGACTAGCCAAAACCCATACAGGGCTGTTGGACCTGATGATGTTTCAGTTAAGATAACACACTGTGGAATATGTTACGCGGATGTCTTGTGGACCAGAAATAAACTTGGAGATTCAATATACCCTTTGGTGCCTGGGTATGTATAGTCTATTGTTCAAGTTAAAAATGTTCAAAACTTACTGAGCAGAGCATTTGTTAATTTGAAATCATGTATTCACATTGTTTCTGTCACAGCCATGAGATTGCTGGAATTGTCATGGAGGTTGGTTCCAATGTTAAGAATTTCAAAGTCAATGACCATGTTGGAGTTGGAACATTTGTGAACTCATGCAAAGATTGTGAGTATTGTAATGATTTTCTAGAAGTTCACTGCGTTAAGGGATCAATCCGCACTTTTAATAGCATTGATGTTGATGGTACAATTACGAAAGGTGGATATTCCAGTCATGTTGTAGTTCTTGAAAGGTGGGTCAGTTATATCATATATGGATTTAATCTCAATCCCATTGTTTGTATTGATCCTTCTTCTAATAACCATCTATTTGTATCTTGGTAATTGATTAAGCATTCACCACCATGAACTTGTGGAAAGGGTGAACTACAAAATCTCATGTCTTCCTTTAATCTTCTATTTTCAAATAGTTTAGCTTCATATCAGAAAGAAATTTTTTTACCTGAATCCTCTTCATCTTTGCGAAGTAAGGTTTCTAATTATCAGAAATTCCATTACACCAGCTTTCCTCAGAGATATATATATCATCTCTTTTCCCATTCCAGAACCCAGAAGAGGCAGAAACAGAGACACAAAATGAATAGCCCTGCTAACCAAGCAGGAAGAACCAAAAAAAAGGACTAGAAATTAGTGAGGGTTCACACCTAAACATTAGAAATCTCTTGATATTAGTTCTAAATCTCTCAACTCTGGATTTCAAGACCCCTTCTACTTAAAATTATATTTTATCCTCCTTTTTATGGTTTATCTTTCTGAAAGAAATTGTTCAGGTAAGGACATTGTTTCTTTATAAATAAATAAAGTAAAAACAAAATCATCTTTTGATGAAAAGGTAGGAGGGAGCTCTGTTTGTCAAAATGTTTGGGGCATCCAATTCCTCGCCCTTTTTCTCTTTCATCGTTCTTCACTCTTTTTTTTTTTTTTAAATAAAAGAAAAGGCTACTTGAATCTTCATATGTTTCAAATTGAGAAGTTTCTCAAACTTCTATTTAAATAAGATTAGATCCTTCCCAGTACTTAATTAACTTAATGAGCAACATATGAGCTATCGATTAAGATGGAAAAAGAAATCATGTTCAAGTGTAAACTGCATCATTTGCATTCTAATGTCAGCTACATATTCTCTACACTAAACAGTGTTGATGCAAATATAAGGAACAAAGAAAAGCAACATCTAGTTTTTGAATTCATATTCTTCTGTTTTAACCTGGTCTCTACTTTGTAGTATCAATGATTTTTATTGTTAAACTAATATCCTGCCTCTAAGGGAACATGGTGTAGCCAATAACCAGCCAGGAATAAATTATGTGTTGCTTAATCTACAGGTACTGTCATAAGATACCTGATAACTACCCTTTAGCTTCAGCAGCACCATTGTTATGTGCTGGAATTACAGTTTACACACCCATGATGCGCCATAAGATGAACCAACCTGGTAAGTCTCTTGGTGTAATTGGGCTCGGTGGCCTTGGACATATGGCTGTGAAGTTCGGAAAGGCATTTGGGTTAAATGTCACAGTATTAAGCACAAGTATATCCAAGAAGGAAGAAGCTCTGAATCTCCTTGGAGCAGACAAATTTGTGATCTCATCAGATAAGGACCAAATGAAGGTAACATATTGACATAAATCGCTTCATTTGGAAAATTTCTCATGCCTGATAGAATCTTATGAAACACAAATATCTCAAATTCCTCTAGACTGATTACTGATTATGTGTGTGTTTTCTGAGATGGTACTTAACTAGTCTTTTAAGCTAGTATTCTGTGTCTGTCTCTTCCTTTATAGGCCTTGGAAAAATCCCTGGATTTCATTGTTGACACTGCATCTGGTGATCATCCATTTGATATGTACTTGTCGCTCTTGAAGACTGGTGGTGTTCTGGCAGTGGTCGGCGCTCCAAGTGAGATCAAGTTTCATCCTGTTAGCCTTATTCATGGTAACTCAGTCCTCCAATCCTCCAAAAATAAAGTTGGGATTGGTTATACAATGTGGCACTCAATATATTAAAGCATGAATGGTAGGTAGTTGATTAATATAACTGAGGCTTAATGTATGAATAACTTGCAGGTATGAGAAGCATCTCAGGAAGTGCCACAGGTGGTACTAAATTGAGACAGGAAATGATAGATTTCTGTGCTGCCAACAAAATATATCCAGAGATTGAAGTGATTCCCATTCAATATGTAAATGAAGCACTTGAGAGGATGATAAAGAGTGATGTGAAGTACCGTTTTGTGATTGATATCGAGAACTCTTTGAAGTAATATCGCACTTACAAATTGTAGCTGATCACTTATGGTTTTTTTATCATAAGATCAAGCCATGTATCTTGCATTTTTTATTAGCTTATCCAGCTTGTTAATTAGAATTTTGGGAGAGAGAAAGAGTGACAGGTTCTTTTTGCAGTGATGGGATGGATCCCATATAATAAGAACTAGAATTTTACATGTTTCACAGAAACAAAAATACCATACATGGATACCCTGTTATATAAGAATCATTTTATATTTTTTTTATTTTGCCAACAAGGGTGTCTAGACCTTTGCCAGTTTGGCCCGACTAATCCCCCTCGAAAGCTCATGTACCCTACACACACGTGTGTGTAGAGGTGTGGCACGGTTGAAGAGGTACTTATCTTTTTGCACCTCTTGAGTTTCGAATATTAAATTCCAACTGCCTTTCATCTGACGACGGATCATATAGCTGACTTCGTGGATTTATATTAATGGCAACCGAATGGTGATATCAATGAAATTCCAACTGGTTCAGTTTTAGGGTTGGCATTTCCCTTTTTTCTAGGTTTTTCTTTATTGAAGAATTTTCTAGTTTTTCCTTTTAGCAGTACTTCATGATGAGGCTTCTAGTTTTTCTTTTGTAGTAGGCTTACTTTATTCGGTTATATTCATCCCAATGGCTCTGTTTTGTGTGGATTCTTTAGAATGGTAATGTTCATTGCCATTTTTCTCAGTAACGATGTAGTACTCATTCGAGGGAAGGATGGGAACTTTGTTTGGATACACATTGATCTGGCGGTGAGGATACCCACAATTTTATTTTATTTTTTGTCTCCTTTTGGTAAAGAAGATACACACAATAAGTAGTAAGAAAATGATAAGATAGTAATTTTTAAGAGTATTTCATTAATCAATTGGCGGTAAACGACTCCAATTCTAAGGGCTTTGGCTCTGCAAAGTCCACAGTGGACGATGATGAAGGAGGAGAAGATGGTTGTGGTTGTGGTTGTGGTTGTGATGGAATGTATTTCAATCGGAAACACCCACTGAACAACATAAGAACATGTGGTTCCCAATTTGCCAAGGTCTACATATATCGGACTCTATTTAATTGGTTGGTTATAGTTCTAGTCCTGCTCTCAAGAGGCCAGAACCAATTAAAAACCGGACCAATAACTTAAATGAAACCTATTAACACCCCCCCTAAGACCAGATTTGATCTTAGATCTCCACTATTAAAAGTTTTGGACTTTCCCAACAAGCCAAGGGTGGCGTCTATAATTTTTTTTAATTAGCTCACTGATATTTGAATGATTTTGTGCTATTAAAAATGCAAGTTGAAGTTTATCCTTAAAAAAATAAAATAAAATAAAAATGGCGAAAAAACCAATCACCATCTAACCTAGCCAGGTTGGTTTTGTGTTAATCTTAGTTCAAATCTTATACACAAAATTGAACCCAGCCCGGCCAAGACCATGGCTCCAGTACTGGTGAAACAAAACAAAACAAAACGGTGGGTGTACTTTGTGGGTTATTCTTCTTTCAACTGGAGAAGAATTACACCCTGGCCAATTATAGGTTTTTTCGTGCATTCTTTATATCAAAACAGGAATGAAAGAGCAATAACAGGAAGCTTCCCATAACTTGCATTCTTATGAAATCACTGCTGACAAAGAAATCTGACATGAAACCTTTCTCCAGTAAAAGGATCTATAAGACGTGAAACCTTCATCCAATGTAGGTCTCCTATAAACAAACATATTATGTAAAATAATGCAAGAGATAGATTGAATGTAGTGATTTTATTGAAATCATATGTGTGTTTATATACACAAAGTTACAAGATAAAGATCCCACTGAGAAAGGGATAAATAAAGAAAGAAGTTACATATGGTTAATAACTCTATGGTAGGTGGGTTGGCTAGATAAACCAATAAGGAAGAGTGAGCTAAGAGACGTGTTGGTTATGGTAAGAGGGATCATGAGCCAGAAGGATTCCTCCCAGTGAGTCAGCTTTAGATATTTCATATTTGTAGTATTGATATAACTCGTAATGTAACCCGTAATGTAAACACTTGCTCTTTTTAGTAATGAATTTTCTTTGCCTATTCCGCTTGGTTTTAAGGAAAATTAAAGGTAAGGGAATTGAAAATTTTAAACCTAAAAAATAAAACTTTAATAATCATTATCCTAACTATTTAAAAAAAATGGATTAATAAAAAAGGGGGAAAAGAGAAGGGGGGGGGGGGAGGCAAAATCCACAAAGCGTACAAGAAAGGCAAGGCCAAGAGGAGGCCAAGAGGAGGCCTACGAAGAGGAATAGCCACGGCTGAGCCAACTTAAAACAACCAAGAGAATACATTAAGGGCAGGCGGGGAATTTGGGAGGGGGGGGCGCAGAGGAGGAAAGGGGTAGACCACAGGAGGCAACAATATGCCTATTCTTTAGAGAGTCAGGCGCCTTGCCAAGGTGGAGGCAACAAAGTTTAGAGCTAACATCAAAGTAGATAGTTTTCCAAATCTTCTCAAAGGAGCGAGCATTGGAAATCCATCTACGAAGATTGCACTCCATCCAAATATGGGTGATGGTAGCACAAAATGCCAGTTTCCCTACCGTGTCACAAATGATGGAGCCGTGGAAGGTCATATCCACCTAGATCCATTTTCTGCACAAGGGGAGGGGAGATCTATGGATTGCCGAACAACTACGAGGAACCTTCTTCCACAGAGTAGAGGAAAGAGAAGAAAGATGGTCAATATTTTTAACCCCGTTCCAACAGAGGCAACAAGAAAGGGAGATCAGAACGTGGTGATGGATGAGGAAGGCCTGCGTAGGGAGGCAGTTGGAGAGGGAGCGCCAAGCAATAAAGCAATGGTGAGGGATATGACCTATAAACCAACAATCAGTGAAGTTATGGCGATGGATATGGCTTATAAACCAAACAATGTTACGCCATGTGATAGAGGTTCCCGGAGTATGAATATTGTTCCGCGCAAAGGCGGAGGAGGATATCCCAGATGGGTAAGGGAGCCAAGTGATTTTATCCTCTCTACCCCGGTGGCCAGGAGGGGTGGGAGGAAGGTAGGACCAAAGGTCAACCAAATGAGGGGGGAAGTTGGGGGTCCATTCTCCCAAAAAAAGGATCAAGGCAACAACTGCAGATCTGGGACAACCTGAGGAGTAGAGAATCCGACGAGAGGTGAGAAGAAGGAAGATGCCAACAGGGTGCCAGGGTTCATGCCAACAGGTGCCATATAGTAATAATGCCTTTTAAATGTAAGTTTTATTTTACTTTCAAATCAAAGGGATTTAGACAGGGTCCATTCTTACCATATATATAGGTACATGCCTTTTAAATGTAGTTTTTATTTTACTTTCAAATCAAAGGGATTTAGACAGGGTCCATTCTTACCATATATATATGGTACATGCCTTTTAAATGTAGTTTTTATTTTACTTTCAAATCAAAGGGATTTAGACCCAAAGTAAAATGAATTTTTATAACTAAAAATGGAATAACTTGGAGTTAGTAATATAATCCTGTAGGGTAATGATTACATAGGTTTAAAATTCCACTTCCTTCTCTTAAATTTCCGTTGCAACCAAACAAAACTTTTAATGGTACAATTCCAATGTTTGTACCTCACTTGAGGCTCTGAAAATACAGAAATGTGTACAAATGAGAAATCCAGCAACAAGAAGAAAAAAAGGGAAATCTTGATCATTAGGCGTTCTCAGATATACCATGAACAGGTGACCCCTCTATATCTCATTAGTTGTGATCTGTATACAGCAATATGAACATTTACACGAGAGAGAGATTGGAAGAAAAACAACCACCCGTATTTGTCAATAACAAAATTCTACAAAACAGATTCCATTGCTATGATAACATTTACAGAAGTGAAATGTGGTCAAAACTGTCAAAGCCTCATTCTTCTGCTTCTAACAATGGCCTGTGATGAAACCCATTAAAGATCATGGTTTGAACCAAATTTGAAGATTCTCTGCAGACTTTGTGGCAGGCTAAAGACAGACTAAGCATCAGAAGCCCATCTGCTTAGATTATGTTTCTTCTGGCTTCCACCCAAAGGAATTAGTCATTGAAGAGATATAATGTTGCAGAGTTTCTTTCACACCATGAGCAGGTTTCTTCATGCTTGCGATCAGCCACTGGTAATCTGATAATGTAGCTTCTGTCAATGGCTCCAGAAACTCACACCTGGATAATATTTCGGGTGGAGGTACCCCAGCAATGAGGTTTGTCTCAAGCTTTGGTCTCCTCCTAGTTGACTCTAGAGATGCTTCAACGGAAGGTTCTTCAGGGGTAAAGGGAGAAGCACCTGGGACTACTTCCTGCTTGAAAGGTAATGCTCTTGCAACTTGCAAACAAAATTCCATCCATTGGTAGATTAATGGGGAAGGACCTCTGACTCGCCCACCAATTCGATTTGTAGAAAATCTAGATGCAGAAGGAATTGCCTGCACAGAGCCTACATTTATGTGTTCTTCTGTATTTGAAGTAGTAAAACAGCAGTAGCAGTGAAGCACTATGTTATATAGGCGTGAAATGGTTCAAATCTTGAAATTTTGGAACTCTAGTGGGTGTTCTGTCCAGGCCCAGGACACTACAGAGGCCATAACTACTTGTTCTTACTGAATGAAAGCTCTAACTAATCAACAAAAAGAAGCATTGGAATTGTAACATGAATAAACTCAAACTCACCTCAACTCAACAAATGTACGGATGTAACTATCCTTTTACTAACAGCCAGGTACACGTGTCATATCTCCAAAATACAGGGGCAGATGGAAGAATAAGAAGAAAAAATTTGAAACCAGGGCAACAACAGTCATGAAAACAAAGCATCCATCTTCTCAGAAATTCCACATTCACAAATTTAAAAAATTTTAAGTCATGCTATACAGCTTAGGACGCATTTGGTCCAACTCATCATCCAAATCAGCTGTGTGATCAACCAGCTCAATATGGAGATTTAGCAAGTTCAAGCTCAATAGGAAAGTACTGATGATGATCTTTATAGAGCTGCTGTGGAAGACTTCAAGTATTACTTCTAGCATACAAAGACATGGCCAGCGTTTGTGATTCAATCAGAGCAAAACTTGATTCAACACAGCAACAACAATATGATGGTTATGATGATCCGGCCCGGCATTCATTTCAGTACTAGGAGTCTAGGACTCCAGGATGAGCATAAGGTAGTCATCCACTTTTATTGTCCTATACTATTGTCTATTGTTCACTCTCATATGATATATGTGGCTATATGTATATCAGTCATCCATGTATAACAAACCATTTTTGACGTTTTTTAATTCCTTATGCCTAAGTTGTACTACGATTTTACTTGAATTATATGTCTTTTAAAAGTAATAGATATTGTGTGGAATAGCCAAGGTAGAGCTCACCTACTTCATATACATTACAACCTAGGGTCTGCAATGAAAGTACCATTTTGGGTCTGATTTTTAAAAATTTAATGTTTCCACTGTGTTTAGAAGGCCTGAAACATGCTAGATGACAAATTTCAGGGTCTAACTTGGCCATACGGCCACCGAAACCCATCCCCAAGTTTTCCTGAGTTGTTCTATCAAAAAATACATGGTTTCACCGAGATCTCGCCAGATCTCAGTTTTCGGCCGGGGGAAAACCGAGACCTCGAGCGATGATAATAAAGGAAGGAGAAACTTCTGAGAACCACAGTTTTTGGATTGGGGGAGTTAGAACTCTAATCAGTTTATTGGGACTTTTCAATAATTTAAAATGAGGTTTTAACATGAGAAGTCGAATTCAATTTTTCTCTGAAACTTTTGTGCCTATGTAAGTATGATTACACATGTTTAAATCATCAGATTTTTTTTTTGGGGGGGGGGGGGAGGGGGGGGGCTGTTCAAATCCATCACAGTAGTTCTATAGGTGGAAATTTTGCCAAAATGATGTTTCAAATCCACCCAAAATGTTAGAGTGGATGCTCCATAGTTAACCACCAAGCCTAAATTCAACAGAAAAATTTCTTCATTTTCTAGCAGTTCCAGAGCTCAGGCAAAAGGGTGCAAAACCTCTAAATTTGACGAAATGAGTTGAAATTTCGTCCAAGCCTTGCTTTTATATATAGGTCCAAGTTTGAAATTTCTCTGAAATGAATCAAAATGACCAAATTTTTTTCAAAATGAGTCGAAACGACCGAAATTTCACCAGTACGAGTCAAAATTTCGCCAAAATCTGGACTACCCAGTGTTTCACATATGATTACGTTTTGACTCGTGTCAAAACCAAATCCTTTCGCTGAAATTCTGACAATTTCAGTCTAAATTAGAACCACAAATGGGAGAGATAACAGAAGTAACTCTCTGTAGATGCTTGATTAGCACCATCTAATCCGATATAAAGACGTATTCTGTGGCAGTCTAGATTCTTTAAGCATCCAAACATATGCCAAAGGACTTTGAGAAGAAACAGGATCAAGGACCTACCCATAGATCTGCCCACAAACTAGCTCCAGACTTGGGAACAATAACTGCAACATTTGACATCCTCTTGGCAGCAGGAAGAATATCACTGCTCCATCCAACAGCAACCCAAACATCTCCCACTCCAAAAGCCTTTAGGTAGTATGCGCTATCAAAAAGTCGGACCTATAGAAAGCCAGTTGAACAGAAACAACTTGGTATTATCATTAACACAGCCAGGTCCTTACAACAGCAAAACAATTGATCATTGTTATCTGACATAATATGCATAATATATGCAGTATGTGGAAATGCTCATTTCATTTTATCTGAACTGCACAAATGCTAAGACACTGGTTAGATGAATAACGACCCAGAAATTACATTATGGCAATCCTGATACATATGGATCTTCTTCCCTGCTCTGCATCAGCTCTGGCTGTATTGTTATTATTTTATTCATTATAACCTTTTTCAATAATATATTTTATTTCCTTATTGTAAAACATTATATCAGTATCGTCCAACCAGTTTAGTTCTCATGCTAAATCCAGACAACCATGAATGGTAGTAAATGACAACCTGAAAATCATATTCAACAAATTACCTGTTTTTGAAGCACTGCCAAATTCTGCATGACAGTTTTCCTGCCACCGCTAACTTGGGATTCTATGTCTTTCGTGTTGTATGAGGCTCCCATGTATTTCAAAACTGCACCAACAACCTCTCTTGGAGAATCCACCATTGAAATCTTCCCTGCAAGCTCTGGCCTCCACAAATCTCTCCAGTCCTGCAATGGTGACTTACTAAATTGTGAATGGATACTTAAAAAAGCTTCAGAATGGGAACCAATTGATTCATTGCTCAGAAATGGGTGGCATGCCAAATAACTATCCAAGATTCCAGATTGTTAAGCAGTTAAAAGCTTTTTGGGTTTCAGCACCAGTTAAAAAACAGACCAAGGTTCAGAACTGAGTGGGTGCAGGATATTACAAAAGGTTCACAACCTCTGCAACCTCTACGCTATGGTCCAAACTCCAAATATAAGAAGCACAGATGATTAGAGATTGCGACAACAGCAAGAGTTGTGAAAGAACTGAAGAAAAATAATGGAGAAAATAATATAAGTAGGAATAAGGTTGGGAAATAAATTTAACTTCGATCCAACCTTATGAAAATTGAAACAATACTCCAAAATGGAATGATATGCCATGCAAAGTTGCAAACAATGTCAGAGAGATTTCTTTAAATCACATAAATGCCTGGCAGTTATGGTTATTGATGGTGAAAAGTAGAAAACACAAAATTGAATGTAATGGTAATTGGCCCAGCAAGGAAAGGCCATTATAAATCAACCAACCAATCAAGAAGATGAAATACACAATATTGATCTATAATGGTAATTGGCCAGCAAGGAACAAGGTTGAAATTTTGTGTTCGATCTTGGTAGAAACCGATATATTCAGGTTTCGACCGAAACGTGTCCAAAACCCTACTCGTTACGGTGGTTGGATTCATTTGACCATTTCAGTCATCAAATGGCCAGATTTTTTTTCCGGAACTATAAGGAAATCCTAATTAAGCATCTTTAAACATAATGTAATCTAACACCTAAAATTGAATGAAATAGGAAAAAAAATTTAATAAATGTCAAAGTTTTCCAAAACTTACAAGTACACGTACAAGTGTACAAATGTTACAACTTACAACTATGAGAGTACAACCAAGGTATAACTCAAAAGACCCCTACGAAGCCGTTCCTCCAGTTTTATGTCGGTAACACAGAGTTCCAACAAAGCTCGAAAGATGAGGAAGACTGCTACCACCGATTAAAAAATATTTTTCAAACCAAAACAGAAAAAAATTTCATTCAAACTAACAGAAATTTTTCCTTATTTTTCAAATTTTTATTTTATAAATTATTTTCTAGTTTTCGAAAAACATATATATTAATTTAGACAAAAAAAAAAGGGCGACACCATGATTCTGTAGATCAACCAACATGGTTTAACATATATAAAATTGAGTCCCAACCAATATTTATTAATATATATATATATATATATTTATATTAATTCAAACAGAATCTGTAACCGAACTTTTTTCCCATTATATGATGATGTGTCATTAGGATAGAAGGACTAATATTGTAATTTTGCAGCCTTACTCCCTGCATTTCAACCCATCGCACCCCTCCCTGCCCCAACCCCACTCTCCACACTTATGGTTCTCTTTGGGGGATACATCTGATTCTGTTTCATGCTATACCGTTCTTCCTTTTTTTTATATTTCTTTTCTCCACAATTGATGTATATCATTAACATGTCTCACTTCGTTGTGGCTTTCCATTAAGTTCTGTAACACATGAACAGCTAATGAACAGAAATTAATTGACCTTTTGAGTTGTCCAGTCCTTACGAGATGTAAACCTCTACACCCACGAAAGCAAATTAGGGACTGCAAAATCTGAATGAATCATGGAACATCTAAAACACTTTTAGGTCTTGAAAATCTCAAGTCCTGCTAAAGATAACAAGAAACAGGGCGATTACAAAGATAAAGAGAGAACGTTCGAGACTTACCGTTCCAAAAGAGAGATTTTGAAGGCGATTATCAAAAACTGGGATTTGAGGTCACTATTTAAGAGGCGAATATTACAACTTTCTTCAACGGTTTAACGTTCTCCTTGAAGAGTTCCAACTCATTTCCTGTTTGCCGGTTGGAGGAGAGAAAATGTGTCCAAATTCTGAAGACCTTCCATGGCACTGAAACTTGTGTGTAAGGTCAAGCTCGGGGAGGAAAAATCCCCAAATCCGACACTTCGGATCTGCTGTGCTAGTGGGAAGAGCCTTCTTGACTGTTAGTCAGTTGTTTTCTCAATATACTGGGACTCACTTCAAGAGATGGAAGTCAGCCAATGAGGAGGCAGGAGGGCAGCCGCACAGGGAGAAAAAGGGGAGAGGGAACAGGAGAGGAAGAAGGGCGGTAAATAAAAAAAATGCCCTCACCTTAAAAGGTTAGTAATTTGAGATGGGCAAATAAACCCGGTTACAAATTATGTTGTCACTGGGTTGCTTACAAACAGATTATATAGTTTACAAACAGAAAACTAAATCCAACTCCATGAAGTCATAGATCGGCCTCAATATCTAACATATAAAAAAGTGAATACCAACCAAATATTATCCTATTTTGCAAAAATTAACTACAGGGAAAAGGAGTATTACCTCAAAGTTTGAACCTTCAACAAATCTCGCTCAAATGCAAAAAATCGTCACTTTAGATGTGTTGTAGTAATATCCAACACGTTCCACCACATTTTTTGGTAATTTGGCCAAAGAAGACAAAAAAAGAGGGTTTTTTTGGCACCCAAGGTCTAAACCAAGCAAAACTACCAAAATGGGTCAAAATAGTGACCCATTTTGATCAAAACTTGTTTTATATAATATATGGAATGCAACATTTCGGTCAAACCAGAAACTGAAACAAGACCGAGATTGCATGCCGAGTGAGTCGAGGCCCATTTTGTTTTGAACTAGGTTGAAACCAAATTATTTCACGAGGTTTTGGTCATTTCAGATGAAATATCAAACATAGGCAAGGAAAGATCACTATAAATCAGCCACTCAATCAAGAAAATGTTCAGAAGTCAAGAGATAAACTAACGGAACCAAGTGATGTTTCTTGCAAAACCCAAGAAATATGATCAAGATTTGATCAGCTCTTCTTAGCTTTAGTTTATAGAACCATTGACCCAATCATATAAATAACACCATGAAGTAGATATGGAATTTGCTAACAGATTAATCCGATTATATAAATAACAGTAACAGGGCATGTGATCTCCAAAAACAGATCAGATCTTTAAAAGGTTGATGTAAACATAAGCAAAGAAGTTCTGATGCAAACAACAGGACTACCTATCTTGCTTTTGCTGATGATTTAATGATCTTCTCCCGAGCTAATGGATCATTTTAGACACTATTATGCATTGCTTGAGCCTCTTTGCTTCAATGTCTGGTCTTAGTATCAACCCTGGGAAAGCTCTCATCTTCTTGTCTGGAATTTCAGATGATGTCAAGATCTCTTTTCTTCAGAAAACTGGATTTGCTCTGGGCACTCTCCCAGTTAAGTATTTGGGCCTTCCTCTTATCCCTGTGAGACTCACAAGCCATCACTGCACTCTTATGCTTGATCTCATCAAAAAGCGCCTCCAGTTGTGGAAAGGGAAGCTCCTATCCTTTGTTGGCCGCCTTGAGCTCATCCGATCAGTCCTCCAAGCTTCCTACATCTACTGGTTTGGAATCTACAAGTTGCCCAAAGCGAATATATCCAAGCTCGAATCCTTGTTTGCTTCATTCCTTTGGAAAGGGTGTGGGTCCTCTAGATTCCTTCGTCCTCTTAGTTGGCTGCTATTTGTCTCTCCAAAAAAGAAGGGGGCCTGGGTTTGAAACGCATCAAGGATGTCAACTTTGCAAGATCTTTCAAGTTAATTTGGAAGGTGGTTAGCAAGAAGAAAAGCATTTGGGTTGATTGGGTGTATTTCCATCTCCTCAAGCTAGAAACTTATTAGTCAGTGTGCACTCCATCCGATGCCTCCTAGGTGTGGCGTAAGATAATTTCCTTGATACCTATTGCTTCCAGAGTCATTTCCTCTCGAATCGGGGATGGATCCTCCACCTATCTTTGGCTGGAGCCTTGACCCCAAAAAGGGCTCCTCTCTCATGTTCTCAGTGCCAGAGGTATCTACAGTTCAAGGCTCCCAAGGCATGCTATGGTTGCTGGCATCATATCCTCTGGTTCTTGGTCCCCCTGCTATAGACACCCAATTTTGTCACCCTCCCCCGGCAATGACGATACAAGGACGTTGGACGCGAACTCTCACTTCCAATCAACGGAGATGCTTGACAATGGAACTATCTACCCCTAACCATCCCCAAACCTACCCAAACCCTGATTTACTCGAAAACCCGATGCTAGAGGAAAGAGGGTCCAATTTTGACTTTTCATATGTGAAGGAATCCGGTCGAAAGCGACCGCATGAATGGATAGTACTCGAAAATACGATTCCAACGATATATGGTGCGTCAAAATCAGCCTTACGGAACTCCCGTAATCATTCCCAAAAGTTATTCCCGGCACTTCCAAAGATTTTTTGACATTTTTGTATTTTTTTCCAAAAATTCCCCCGACAGTCGGGTTTTCTACTAAAAATCCCATTTTTTGAGAAAAGATTCCATTTGCCAGAAAATATCTTCTCCACTTTCAAAAGTAAGAAAATATCTTATCCATTTTCACAAGCAAGAGAAAATCTTCACCATTTTCAAAAATGTCACATCACACTTTATGTCATGTCATTGATCTTTACCCATTGGTTAAAAATTAGGTGCCATCACCTCATTGATTAAAATTCTCCCCACAGTCGGGTTTTTTGCTAAAAATTCCCCCAGCAGTCGAGTTTTCTGCTAAAAATCCCACTTTTTGAAAAAAGATTTTATTTGTCAGAAAAGATCTTGTCCACTTTCACAAGCAAGAAAATATCTTCACTACTTTCAAAAATATCACATCACACTTGACACTTTATGTCATGTCACTGGTCTTTACCCATTGGGTAAAAATTAAGTGTCATCACCTCATTGATTTTAAAAAACTATAAATACCCCCCTTTCACTTGTAAAGAGACACCAAAGACTCCCTTAAGAGCAACCCCTTTCTTGTAGGAGCTTTGGCTCTCTCTTCCTCCTTCCCTCCCCCTTTGAGCTTCTTCGAGCCTTCGAAGCGATCTTTGTAGAGATCAGAAGTTCTGCTCGGATCTTCGAAGTGTTTTTCAGGGTTTTGAAGAACTTCAATCCAAGTTTTAGTTCGATCCATTTTTTGCCAAAAATGAAAATTTTTTAGCTTCCCTCTTTGAGTGCTTTCGGTTTTTTGCCAAAAAAAAGAAAGTTTCAAGCCGAAGCCCTGTTCAAGAGCCACCTCAACCAAGCCTTCCATAACCCATCCCCAACGGAAGCTCTACCCGAGTGCCCCTGGAATCTTTTCCAAAAGTAGCTAGTCCTAGCGGAAGCTCTGCCCGAGTGCCTCTAGAATCTTTTCCAAAAATAGCCAGCCAGAGCGGAAGCTCTGCCTGAGTGTCCCTAGAATCTTTCCAAAAGTAGCTCATCCCTAGCGGAAGTTCTGTCGGAATCAACAGTCAACAAATAAGCCAATCCTAAGCATAGTTTTTAAGGAGCTGCTAAGGCATCGCCTTACCAGCGCCTTGGACGCTGATGCGGTCTAGAAATAGTAAGGCAGTGCTCCGCCTTATGTGAAGTGGCACCTTATGGGTTTTTTTTTTTAACACATTTTAAAATTACTTGATGAAGATTCCAAATATAGATTTTTTATTGGTGGGTGTATGGTTTTGTTAGCACTTGAGATGTATGGGATCAGCTTTACTCCACCAAAAAAAACCAAAACAAACAAAACAAAAACAGGGTTTGGATTTTGTCAAGGGTTTTAAGAAAGGGCTTTGAGAAGGAATCAAAGAACAAGGAAGAACCACTTATCCAGGCGACCATTTTGCTCCGGCAGCGGTGAGCTTGCTCTGACAGCGGTGAGCTTCATTCTTCTTTGACAGGAGTAGAAATATAGAGGATGACCTTAGGGCTTAGGCACTCATTTTGGCATCATAGAGGTAAGTATAATAAATATTTGTATTTTTTATGTCTTCTTTTCTTTATATTTATAATTTTGTTTCATAATTATGTATTTATATTATATGTTAATATGTTATGATGATTGATGATTGATGAAGATGAACTTAGTTTATTCACTTTATTGATTTGTTTTCTTGATGAATATCTTACATTGGTATGAAATGAACCTTTAATATTTATTTAACATATGAATAATAGGATTCAACTAGGATTTGAGCCAAATAGATTGGTTTTATTAAAAAATTACACAAGAAGGCTTTAGTCGATAAGGCGACGCCCGCCTTATCGCTAAGGCGCTCCGAAAGACCCTCAAACGCCTCCGTCGCCTTACCGCCTTAAAAACTATGATCCTAAGTCGGACCTCTGTCCACAAATAACCACAGTCAACATCTCCTGAAATCGAAAGTTGGAGTTCAAGACCATCTTCCCCCGAGCCGGGAGAATCTATGAGAAAAGTCAACATCAACCAGGGGCCCACCCCTCTGTGACCCAAAACAAGGGTCAAATTCAAGTATAATCTCTCCTCATTTAAGCATAATGTAGATGTCTAATTAACCTTGCTTTAGTGTACATAAACAATTGTTTTTATTTAATGTACATATGTTTGATAATATAGCCATGCATGCGGAATAGGAATAAATTGTGGAAAATGTTCGTTCTTAAGCATCTAGTAGGAAGACCGGTTGAACCGGGTAGAGTGGGTGCCTAACACCTTCCCAACTTTATACCCTGACTCTTACCCTAAATCTCTGGACCAGACCAATTTTCAGACCCTTTTTCTCAAGAATCGGGCCCACCCCTGGGTCTTAGGCCCATAACCCTAGGTGGCGACTCCACACCCTTTCTGTATGATCCCAATCATAGTTGTCATGGCGTCGCCAAGGCGGCGATTTGGCATCTTGGCAGAAAAAGAAGTTCATGGCAGTGCTACGATTTACGTGACTCACAAATGGCGGTCGCCATTAGCTGATAAGCATCGCCATGGCACCACCATGGACGCCATGTCACTCCTGATTCACTATGCGGTCGATTTTTTGTAAAATGCAGGGTGATTTTGATAGGGCTATGTTGATTTTTTATGATTTGATGTTGCTTAATGTTGGTTTTATACGTTATAGAGTATATATTGTAGGCTTGTAGCATGCTAAATAACTTTAGAGAATAGAGGAAATAAAAAAGTAGCATACTAAATAACTTTAGAAAATAGGGAAAATAAAAAATGACACATGGGCGATTTGACCGCCATGGTAACGCCATAATCGGCGATTCATCGCCAAATCGATTAGCCACCCCTCCACCGCCTTGGATCGATTTGACGCCGTGACAACTATGATCCCAATCCCCTGCATTGGACCATCATCAAACCCCGTCTTTATGACGAACCTGGTACACCTGCGACATAGGCCTCCACTTATTTCCGAGCGGTGATACGAAGGTGCAGGGCCCACAGAATCACACACGAAAGCACTCCCCACCTTATGCACCAAAAGATATCAAGAGAGGAGAGAAGGCCCGAATCCCGGAGACTTTCCCCCTGACGGGGATATATCCGATTCGAGGCCCGATACCCTCACGATGGCAACTCCACTGGGGAATTGTCAAGCTTCTGATACTAAATGCTACCTTTAAATGCAAGAACATTTTCCACCACATCTGTTTGAAAACATGTTTGGCTAACCCCATGTTTGTAAATTGTATTCACTAACTACATCATGTATCGTGCTCATAGTGAAATCATTTGGCGAGGGTACTCCCTGTCATGCCCACACCCTCGGGGAGGTCAGTGCATGACATACCAAGTATTCTGAGAGCAAATGATAGCCGCTTCCTGTACAAGAGTGAAAGGTATCGTCAAACGGCGAGGATGTTGTAATTATACCAACACCCTCGGGGAGGTCCGTGCACTTTATGACATTCTGAGATCGAATGCGTCATCAAACGGCGAGGATGTCCGTAATTGTGCCAGCATCCTCGGGGAGGTCCGTGCACTTTATGGCATTCTGAGATAGAATGATGGTTACCCTACACTACACTTCACACACGTTCACTTATCACCAACCCCGTAGTGGTCCTTACCATCCCCTCGTGTGAAGTCACGTAGAATAGGGTAGGGAGTTACACCTTTAGCCAAGTACCCTTGAGGTACGTTAAAGGATCAGTACCTAGCGTATATCGATCTTTTCAAGGTAGCCTTGTCGGTCCTATTGCATCCACTGCATACTCAGCATCATGTAGAAAATAGATGGAGAAGCTAGGAGCGCCACAAGCTAGCTGTAGAACTTGTTTGCAGTCTTGGAAAGGAATTTTCCTAAATTATATTCCCGTCATAAAGAATTGCTTTCCTAAATGGGTTTCGGATAAAAGGTGTCCCCTCTCCTTGAGAAAAACTTCAAAACACGTGACTTAGGGGCAATCCCGTCAAAGTCACGTAAAGTCCCGAGAAGTCTCGAGGAAATTGGGAGGAAGGACACCTATATGGGAAAAAGAGAAAGGAAAGCATGACTTTATTATATGGAATGTTTTATAGGAATGTTCTCAACAAGCCATTTGTATGAAATTCTCAACAATGATATCAAGTGGACTAGGGGCACGTTCCCCTATCCACTTTCTATCATATAGTGAACTGACTCTGGATAAATAATTGATTAATCAAAATTGATGAATGATTGAACATGGAAGGGGGTATCAGAGATCTAAAATAAACTGCCTTTTGGTTCAGGCGCAATTCCACATCTCAAGTACTCGCCGCAGTCCATTTGGACACGCCAGGGCAATAGGTTGACTCGTTTAAGTCCAGTGTCACTGACGTTGTCTCTTCGAGACTGCTTACCGCCAAGTGAGTGCACCTTGGAAGATATGGATCCAGCAGACGATGAAACTCTAGTTCAGGCAAGGATACACCCCGTTGAGGCATTGCAAGCTGAAATGAAAGAAGTAAGCACCGGGTTAGCATAAGTACTCTACATACTTCAGAACTCTCCCAAAGTTGATCCCACTCCGACTACAGGAGAGCAAGAGCATAATGGACCTATGGGACATTGGGGAGCTTCACCCACTCGTCAAAATGGTCAGAGAGGAGTCTACTCTCGAGTCCCCCCTCCAAGGGTGGTGATCTCGAGTCCCCCCTCCAAAGGTGGTGATCGAGGAGGAAGAAGAAGAATTTGCAGCACATATCAAAATAGAACCTCCTGAGATGGAGAGAGAAAGAAAGCTCTGAGAACAGCTGAAGAAACTGAAAGAATTGATCCGAGTTGGGAAGAGCCAAGAGAGTCAGATGGCAGATTCTAATGATATAAGCTTCTTCTCTGGAGCAAGAATCCCTAAAATGTTCAAGTGGCAAACTGACAGGTTTGATAAATCAGGGGGTCCTAAAGCACACTTGAAAGTCTTCCTCAGCATTACCAAGTCATGGCAACTAGCAGACAATCAGATTGGTCAAGCATTTATGTTGACATTGTCAGGAACAGCTTTGAGATGGCTCACACAGTTGGAGCCAGCGCAGACATAGAATTGGGCAACGTTGGTAAATGCATTCACCAAACAATATTCGTATAACACTGAGGTAGATGTGAAGCGTCGAGAGCTAGAAACCTTGAGGCAACAGCCTAGGGAAGGGTTCACCGTCTTCTTGATGAGGTCCAGGGACAAGGCGCCAAGATGACAGAGCAGCCTTCTCAAGCAGAACAAGTAGAAATGCTGATCGAGAGTATGTCTAAGCCCTATTATGATGTCCTCTACTACCAACACTTGCAAACATTTGAAGCGTTGATAGCTAAGGGGACACGCATTGAGAATCGGATTTTAAGGGAAGCACAGTACCTAGGAACGTCTCAAGATGCCACGAAGAGCTCCAAGGTTGGATGGGGAAAGGGTCATGAAACCAATCAACCCAACAATCAATGGCGGCCATATCTCCATCACAACCCTTTGTGATACAAGTGAATGCTCCGGCTCAGAGGCCCCCTTGTCAAAGAAGGCAGTTTTCAGACTTGGGGATGCCAATCACAGCAATATATGAGAAACTGAAGAAGCAAGGGTTACTGGGAACAGTGGCTCTAAGGGTGATGTCCAATCCTCTCCTAAAGTGGTATTAGGACCATGAGTATTGTGCTTATCATACCTAGAAGTGGCACTCCACTGAAAAATATCTAGGTTTGCAGCATACAGTTCAAGATCTGGTGGAAAACGGGACGATTGAAGTCAAATTCGAGCAATCTCCTAATGTTACTACCAACCCACTTCCAGATCATGGTACAGTTGGTAATTAGGATGATGATTCGGAAGAAAGTGACCCCACGCAGTTCATTCAGCTTAAGAAGCAGAAGGGTCGTCTGACTGCTCGTGACTATCGGAAGATCTTGGCACAAAGAACAAAGGCTATGAAACTTCCCTAAGTAGAAGAATCATCAGAGTCATCAAAAGATGCAGAAGGGCAGATGGCAGATGTCCACCTTCCCTCCATCCAACCAACCATTTCCTCCCTATTGTCTGAGAGATCAAACCTTCCATCATCATCCAATCAACCTTTACCTCTATCCAACTACCCCCAATATCCACTATACAATCCTCTACCTCTACAATATTATCACCCTCTACATCACCAAAAACCTTTAGCTTATCCTCAAATAGAGGAAACCCCATCTCCCTCTCATCATACACCCACTCCATCTTACCATTCACCTTCTCCATCAGGATACCCTACCTCTAACGTTACATCCCCATCATACCACCCCGCTTATATGCCTCATCAACTTCCTATGAATCCCATTCCCAAGTTTCAGTTCATACCCCAAAGGAAGGATGGTTTGGTGGGTACGACTGGAGGAACATGCAAGAATTGCCCAATTCTCCAAAAATGACTTCATCATCAGGATCGGTGAATGCTCTGAGGAAGACCAAGAGGTAGATCCCACACCTATGATTCAGCCAATGGCCTCACAAGAACATAAGTCAAAAACAGTTGAGGAAGTTTCACATGATCTCCTGAGGACAATGATAGCACTATCAATAGGGGAGCAAATGAAAAAAGATGCCTCCCTAATCCATATAGGGAGTGACACAGAAGAAGATGAATCAGATGAAGAACCCAGTGAGGAGGAAGTCACTAAGGAAGAAGACACTGACAATGATGATGACAATGATAGTGCTCATCCGGACTGGGATGACTACCTTGGGCCATGGAAGCAGGATGTAGATGATGAATCTGTGTACTATTTCCCCAGGGATCCAGGAAGTTACTCACTGTTTGCCATCGGGAGCGATGACCTGGTACCAGATCCAATAGCTGGTATTTAGCCTTCTCTCTAGAAGAAGGTGATTCCATGTCAGATTCAGATGATGATGGGCCTGAAGACGAAGGAAAGGCAATAGAGGTTTACATGGAAGAGCAGACCCCTCTATTTGAGATGGAAGAAAAGATGTGTGAGATTTATTCAAATACACTAGAAATGCAAAGAAGGGTGGATGAAATCAGCCAGATGCTAGGCGAAGTGACTGTCACAAACAGTACTACAAGGAGCAGCTAAATGACCTGGAAGAAATTGGGCCACATGATACATTTATAGAGGCGGTGGACGCTGCATTCCAAATGCTGTCCAATGCGGTTAAGAAGATGAGAGCTAGGGCTCTCGATATCTGTGGAGGACCCCGACTCCCTACCCCAAGCTGAGTGGGGGAGTCCGATGAAGATGATTTGATGGTAGGGATAATTACCACTACGGATAGTGATGATGAAGATCAGTATCCCACCAAGATCATTATAAAGAAGCCTGTCACAGTGATGGAAACCAGGAGCGGTACAGCAGTAGAGCAGCCCAAGAATTATGAGGCAGGTTCTAGCAGCTTGAAAAAGGAACCAAAAAATCCAGAGTTAGCTCAATTGAAGAAGGCTCAAGTCAACATTTCCATCTGGGGATTGTTGATGGCTTCTCCCTCTTATCGTGAGGCAGTATTGAAATCCCTCACTCATGTACAAGTACCGATCGAGATCGACCCGGTGCAGCTTTCCCACATAGTAAGGGCAACATACGCAATACAATCTCTAGTATTCTCAGACGCTAACATTCCCAAAGGGGGGCCGTACAACAAGGCATTGTATATCACGGTGGATTGCCTCGACAAAACTGTTCCTCTGGTCTTCATCGTCAATGGGTCAGCCTTGAACATCTTGCCTTTAAGATCAGCCAACAGCATTGGCGTCAACATGAGTGAAATGAAAGCAACAGGCCAAACCATAAGGGCCTATGATAACATCAAGAGGGAAATTCTAGGAATACTCACCTTGGCTGTGATGATCGGCCCGGTGAAATTTAACGTCAACTTCCAAGTCATTGATATACCGGCTTCCTTCAACATGTTATTGGCGAGGCTGTGATTACATCATGCTAAGGCTGTGTCATCTAGCCTCCACCAGAAAGTCAACTTCATACATGAAGGAAAAATGACTGTCATCTCAGGGGACCCAAAAGTAGTTAATACTGTGGCCAGTATAGAGAAAGGGGAAGAGAAGACAGAAGAGGTCCGCCTCGACGGATTTGAGATAGAAGGCACTTGTGCCTTGATTGCAAAAGGGGCGGTCGAAGCAAAAACCCCAATTGACTATGAGGCAACATTAAGCCCTCCTGTGGGCCAAATGATGAAGAACATGAAGTACTTCCCTGGTATAGGATTGGGAAAGTACGCACAAGGTGTATCTAAGTTACCAACCCCAGTTGTCAATAAGGGCAAGAATGGATTGGGGTATGTTCCTCCAAGTAAGGGCAAGGCCAAGATATTGAAGATGACTAGAAAAATATCCACCACTTACTACCCCACTCTCAATGGGTACTTTGTAAGAGGAGAAGATTTCCCATTCTATGGAAATGTCGAGCCATGGTTTGATGAGACCGCCACCAAAATGCAACCAGGATTCGAAGTGTTCTTCCAGGACGAGTTCGACTGGGTGACATATGAAGTAGAACAGTTGCGAGTTCAGAAGAGTGATCAAGAGACTTGTATTACTGGAATAATTGAAGTTGCCTGCATTGAGAGTGGGTCTTCCAATAGCAATCCCGCAAATTTGATCCAGTCAAAAAAGCCACCAAGCCCTAGGATTCTTCTCAAATGGGAATGGGAAGAGAAGATAAAGCTCACCTGGAGTCTACCTTTTCCCAATGATTTGAAGATCCACATATGCTCTCTTCTACAAGAACCTCGAGCACAAGAGCTTCATGACCTCAAACCAACGCCGTTCAGGGGAAGAAGTGTTTTTGCCCAGCAGAGAAAATCTCAGAGGATGATGGTTTGCATGTACTATGCTAGAACCAATTGTAATGGGAGATCCCGTGAAGGCGGTCAAAGATGTGATTAGGGAGCGGGGATGGCTTCACTTAATAGGATAATGAAGCTGGACTACATAGAAGAGGGCTTGAGCAGCCTCAACCGTCACTCTTCCCTCGGCAAGTTTGGTTTCAGAGACCATGGAATCAGGCAAATGAAGTATGGCCCAAGGGAGAAGCTGGACAAGTACACCGCTGCCGTCGAAGAGGTAACAGTAATCAGCCTGGAAGGAGAAGAAGACGGCCCTTTGCCTCACTTACTCATCCACCAGTCTACAGAACCACTCCTGAACTGGACGAGCATTGGGGAGGATTTCAAGTTCACTCATGCCATTGAGTCAACCAACCAAATTACCACTAGCATCAAGTCAGTTGTCGATTTTGTCGATGAACCTTATGTTTATATATTCTGTCATCAAGTCTTCTATTTATGAGTCTGTTGTTCCCGTAGAGGAAAGTCAAGAGTCCATGTATGTCGGGTCTGTCGCTCCTTCATTTATGAATGAAATTTTCTATTCCAAGTATGACTTGCCTCCTTTTTCCGATGATGATCTAAATGAATATCAAAACTTAATAAAACAATGCAAACCAAAGAAAGCCCAGCCCATCCGTGAGGATACCCGGGTTATTAATTTGGGAACCGACCAATGCCCTCGAGAGGCAAAAATTGGTATCATCCTAGAAGATGAAGAAGCAAAACAGATGATCAACTTACTAAAGGAATTTGCAGGAGTCTTTGCCTGGTCGTACGAAGATATGCCTGGAATTGACCCCAACATTATACAGCATCGTTTGCCAACTTACCTTGGGGCAAAGCCCATCAAGCAGAAGCTCAGAAGGATGCGTCCTGAATGGAGTGAGAAGATTAGAGAAGAAATCATGAAGCAATGGAATGTGGATTTCTTACAAGTGGTAGAGTACCCCCGATGGTTGGCCAACATTGTACCAGTTCCAAAGAAAGATGGAAGAATACGTATGTGTGTGGATTTTCGAGATCTCAACAAAGTGAGCCCGAAAGATGATTTCCCATTACCTCATATTGATGTATTGGTCAACAGCACAGGGCACGCCTTGCTATCATTTATGGATGGATGAGGCATCAAAGTTGACCCCATCAAGATCAAGGCAATTCAAGAAATGCTCGCACCTCGCACAGAGAAGCAAATCCGAGGGTTCCTGGGTCACATCCAATACATCAGTAGGTTCATAGCCCAGCTGACCAAGACCTGTGAACCAATTTTCAAGTTGCTGAAGAAGAATCAGCCCACGAAATGGAATGATCAATGCCAACAAGCTTTTGACAAGATAACAGAATATCTTATGAACCCGCCAGTGTTGACACCACCAGTGGAAGGAGAACCGCTCTTACTGTATTTTTTAGTTGGAGAAAATTCCATAGGCTTGTTGCTAGCTCAGAAAGAAACAGATAAGGGGACGGAGGATGCCATATATTACCTCAGCAAAAAGTTTCTGGAGTATGAAACACGGTACACATCTCTGAAGAGAACCTGTGCTGCATTGATTTGGGCCACCAAAAGGCTGCGACATTACATGATAGCATATCCAGTACAATTGATCTCAAGGATGGATCCAATCAAGTATCTCTTCGAGAAACCAGCTCTCACAAGAAGAATGGCTCGTTGGCTGCTATTGTTATCAGAATTTGACATCACTTATGTTGCTCAGAAAGCTATTAAGGGGTAAGCTATAGCCGATCATTTGGCTACCTACCCAACAGAAGATGGAAGAGCCCTAGATGATGCTTTTCCAGATGATGAGATTTCAACAATTGAAGAAGAAGACATCCAACGAATGGCAGTTATTCTTTAATGGAGCAGCCAACCAGAAGGGGTGTGGTACAGGGATTTTGCTTGTCATTCCGCCTTGATTTTCCATTTACCAATAACATTGTTGAGTATGAAGCATGTGCCTTGGGACTTGAGATAGCCCTAACCATTGGAGTAAAAAGAATCAAAGTATATGGGGATTCGGCCATTGTCATATGTTAGACACAAGGAAAGTGGAAGACCAGAGATGAAAAGTTGAAGCCGTACCAAGAACATTTGGAAGAGGTGAACGGACATTTTGAGAATATCTCATTTGAATACTTCCAAAGAGATAACAAACGGTTTGCTGACGCCCTGGCAACCTTGGCATCAATGGTAGAATGCAATCCGATAGCCAAGATTCGACCATTCTAAGTGGAGCAAAGAAGCAAGCCCATCTACCAGAATACGGTGAATTCTCTCACTATAGATGGCCGATCTTGGTTCGCTCACATTGTGGACTCATCAGGGAGAGGAAGTATCCAATTGAAGTTACCGACAAGGAAAAGAAGTTCCTGAGGAGATATGCTACCCAGTTCATCCTCCAAGGAGATTTGTTATGCAAAAAATCCTATGACGGGATACAGCTGTTGTGTGTAGATGAAAAGCAAGCTCAGACAATCATGGAAGAAATTCATCAAGGCCTTTGCGGACCCCATATGAACGCCAAAATGTTAGCCAAGAAGATCCTCAGATTGGGATATTATTGGAATACAATGGAAGCAGATTGTGTCAGCTATGTCAAAAAATGCCACAAGTGCCAGATATTTGCCAACATCATACATATCCCGCCAATGGAATTGCACTCACTCAGTTCCCCCTGGCTGTTCTCCACTTGGGGCACTGACATCATAGGGAAGGTCAACCCCAAAGCATCCAACGGACATGAATTCATCTTGTTGGCCATTGATTACTTCACCAAGTGGGTTGAAGCCCAATCATATGCAGTTCTCACATCAGCCAAGGTAGCAAAGTTCATTCGAGAAAACATCATTAGCCGGTATGGAGTACCGAGTACAGCAAGAGTTGATATCAGATCAAGGATCACATTTCTAGGGTGAGACTGATAAGATTTGCACAAAGTTCGACATCAAAAGGCATCGCTTTACTACTTACAGGCCACAGATCAATGGGGCAGTAGAAGCAGCCAACAAGAGCATCAAGGTTATCCTCCAGAAGATGGCAGAAACACACAAGGATTGGGCAGACAAGTTACCACTTGCATTATTGGCATATCGGACTTCTGTGCAGTCCTCAACTGGGGCAATTCCATTCTCCTTGGTACACGGAGTCGAAACAGTTTTGCCAGTAGAAATCCTAATATCATCCCTAAGGGTACTGTTGGATAGTCAATTACCAGAAGGAGAATGGGTGAAAGCTAGGCACGATGAGCTCAATTTTATTGATGAAAGGCGTATGAAGGCCATGGATCATCTAAGGAAGTATCAACGGAGAATAGCAAGGGTTTTCAACAAAAATGTGAAGCCTCGACACATAGAAGAGGGCGAGCTTGCTCTTCGTGAACAAAGAGCTTCAATTCATGATCCAAGAGGAAAGTTTCGGCCCAATTGGAGTGGCCCGTTTACTGTCAAAAAATTCTACCAGGCAAAACAGTGAAGCTTACTGACCTCAATGGGGAAGAAGTATCAGGATTGGTCAACATGGATCAACTCAAGAGATATTATGTTTAATCGGGTGAATAGCCCGAACTACGCTAGACCTGATTCTTCCCAAGGGATACGTAGGCAACTTGACATGCTCAAGTGCGGTCTTAACCATCTCAAGTCAATAAATCGATTCCCAGATTAATAATCAAGGTACCCTAAAAGATCATCATAGCTTGTGTCTCACAAGAATCGCCATTTGGCATATATGACCATCAGAAATCTGCCATTCCCCTATGGTCCATCACATCTCATCTAGAACTTCATTTTCCCTAAGAATCGCCATTCGCCATACATGGCCATTAGGAATCTGCCATTCCCCTATGGTCCTCCCAATACCTATCCAGGGTTTCATCTCTCCCCCAAAGATTGCCACCCGGCACTATTAATCAAGGACAGTTCATTCCCCACCCTTGATTAGTCAGGACTTTGATACATAATGGTAAAGGTTTGGTTGTGACAATGGCTAATGTCATTATACCTCTTCTTTGTTTAATTTGGTTTCAGGAAAGATCATGGACTCTTTGGATGAGACACTGAGGAAGTGGACGTATGGAATTGCACCATGGCTTCTCAAACAAGCACCTCAACATTGGGAAGCTAATCTCCATGTATTTCGGTTCAGGACCGTTGAGATATATCCAACTTCGGAGGAATTGGTGGATTTTTATCCACTCCAAGAATTGTCTCCTCACATTGTAGCTCATCTTTCCTCCCTTTGGTAGGAGAATTGTACTCACGTAATCCATTTTCTTTCCCTTGGTAGTAAAGTATGGTGATGCTTGAATTTTCACATTATTCCAATTGCCCAGATGAATGCTTGAGTTGTAGAATTCATCATGCCTAAATAATCAAAATGCAGAAAAGTTTCTTAAAATTAAGAAATTCTTCATTTCAAAAGTGCAAAGTACATAAGGAAAAAACAGAAAGAAAATAAAAGAGGAACAAACATGGGGAGGGAAAAGAAAAATCCAAAAAAACACTGTATCTGTATCTTGCCAGGAAAGGATCGTTAAGGATCAACATCCTCTTTGGTACCATATTCGGAGCAATCCATGGTAAGCATCATTACATCAGCCTCAGGTGGCCAAATCTCATTACATCGGCCTCAAGTAGCCAAATCATCATTACATCGGCCCCGAGTGGCCAAATCATCATTACATCGGCCACAAGGAGCCAAATCTCATTACATCAGCCCCAAACAGCCAAATCATCATCACATCGGCCTCAAGTGGCCAAATATCATTGCACCGGCCCCGAGCAGGCCAACCTCATTTGACCAACCCTAGTGACCTGCAATCATTTGCACCAGTCTAAAGGAGTCTAGTTTCATTGTACATCCAAACCCAGACTAAGGCCCAGATTGGATCGAAAGGCCCAACCCGAAAACTCCTCCCGAGACCGGCATATGGAAGCCCGGTCGAAGGAAATTAAGGTGAATTTGTTAAAGCCCAGATTGGATCGAAAGGCCTAACCTGAAAACCCCACCCGAGACCGGCATATGGAAACCCGGTCAAAGGAAACTAAGGTGAATTTGCTAAATCCCTTCTGCAAAGAGGGTTCAAACATCTGCAAACATTTCTGGAATGGCATTCGCCAAACCAAATCAATCTCAAGTACTAACATCTTCTGCAGGAATGGCGTAAAATCCCTGCATGCAAGATCAGCAAACCAGGTAAGATTCTAAACTTTGACTAGTTAGAAAATATTACCTAGTGCATTTTCAACTCTGTCAATGTTGAGCAAGATGACGGCAGTACATGCTCTAGGTGACAAAATGTGGTCGTTCTTTTCTTTACCCTTCGACTGTTGGCACAGGCCTCGGCCAAAGGGGCATTCTGTAGACACCCAATTTTGTCATCCTCCCTCGGCAATGACGATACAAGGACGGTGGACTCGAACTCTCACTTCCAATCAACGAAGATGCTTGATAGTGGTAATCTACCCTTAACTATCCCCAAACCTATCCAAACCCTGATTTACCCGAAAATCCTAAAACCCGATGCGGGAGGAAAGAGGGTCCAATTTTGACTTTTCATATGCGAAGGAATCCGGTCGAAAGTGACTGTACGAATGGATAGTACTTGGAATATGATTCCAACGATATATGGGGTGTCCAAAATCAGACTTACAGATCTATAATCATTCCCAAAAGTCATTCCCGGCACTTCCAAAGATTTTTCAACATTTTCGTCTTTTTTCCAAAAATTCCCCCGACAGTCGGGTTTTCTGCTAAAATTCCCACTTTTTGAGAAAAGATTCCATTTGCCAGAAAATATCTTCATTTTTAAAAGCAAGAAAATATCTTGTCCACTTTCACAAGCAAGAGAAAACCTTCACCATTTTAAAAAATATCACATCACACTTTATGTCATGTCACTAGTCTATACCCCCTGGGTAAAAATTAGGTGTCATCACCTCACTGATTTCAAAAAACTATAAACACCCCCCCTTTCACTTGTAAAGAGACACCAAAGACTCTCCTAAGAGCAACCCCATTCCTATAGGAGCTCTGCCCTCTCTCCTCCTTCCCTCCCCCTTTGAGCTTCTTCGGGCCTTCGAAGCAATCTTCGTAAAGATCCGAAGCTCTGCTCGGATCTTCGAAGTGTTCTTCGGGGTTTCGAAGAACTTCAATCCAAGTTTTAGTTCGATCCATTTTTTTGCCAAAAATGGAAAGTTTTTAGCTCCCCTTTGAGTGCTTTTGGTTTTTTGCCAAAAAAGGAAAGTTTCAAGCCGAAGCCCTGTTCGAGTGCCACCTCAGCCAAGCCTTCCATAACACATCCCCAGCGGAAGCTCTGCCTGAGTGCCCCTGGAATCTTTTAAAAAGGAAAGTTTCAAGCCGAAGCCCTATTCGAGTGCCACCTCAACCTAGCCTTCCATAACACATCCCCAGCGGAAGCTCTGCCTAAGTGCTCCTAGAATCTTTTCCAAAAGTAGTTGGTCCCAGCGAAAGCTCTGCCCGAGTGCCTCTGGAATCTTTTCCAAAAATAGCCAGCCCCAGCGGAAGCTCTGCCGGAATCAACAGTCAATAAACAAGCCAATCCTAAGTCGGACCTCTGTCCGCAGATAACCACAGTCAACATCTCTTGAAATCGAAAGTTGGAGTTGAAGAGCCAGCATCAACTAGGGGCCCACCCCTCTTTAACCTGAAACAGGGGTCAAATTCAGGTATAATCTCTCTTTATTTAAGCATAATGTAGATATCTAATTAACCTTGCTTTAGTGTACATAAACAGCTGTTTTTATTTAATGTACATATGTTTGATAATATAGCCATGCATGTAGAATAGGAATAAATTGTGAAAAATGTGCGTTCTTAAGCATCTAGTAGGAAGACCGGTTGAACCGGGTAGAGTGGGTGCCTAACACCTTCCCAACTCTATAACCTGACTCTTACCCTAAATCTCTGGACTAGACCAATTTTCGGGCCCTTTTCTCAGGAATCAGGCCCACCCCCAGGGTCCTAGGCCCATAACCCTAGGTGGCGAATCCACACCTTTCTGTATGATCCCAATCCCCCACATTGGACCATCATCAAACCCCGTCTTTATGACGAACCTGGTCCACCTACGAAATAGGCCTCCACGTATTTCCGAGCGGTGATACTAAGGTGCGGCGCCCGCAGAAGCACACATGTAAGCACTCCCCACCTTATCGACCAAATGATATCAAGAGAGAGGAGAGAAGGCCCGAATCCCGGAGACCTTCCCCCTGACGGGGATATCTCCGATCCGAGGCCCGCTACCCTCACACCTGCCCCCTGCCTCTGATTAAATTGCTGAAATTTGGAATTCTTTGCCTGTCATCCCCAACGCTGGTCTCAGGAGGCTTGATACTATTCTTTGGAATCATGCCCCGAATGGCCTATTCAGTGCAAAGTCTGCTTGGGACTTTATCAGATCTCATGAGCCCTCCTCCCCCTGGCACAAGCTCATTTGGTTCAAGCATCATATCCCTCGGCAAAGTTTCACAGCTTGGAGAGTCTTCATGAAATGCCTCCCTACGCAAGCCTTCCTCGTCCAAAGAAGGATCCAGGTCTCCCCATTATGCTATCTTGTGGTTCAGATCCTGACGACATTGACCATCTCTTCTTTGCTTGCCTCGTCTCCTCTATATGGAAGTTTGTTCTCTCCAAATGCTAGCCGGTTAATCGAAGAATTCTTCTTCTTCAAAGGGAGTGGATCTAGATAGATATGACATTTCAAGGGAAGACCATTTATGTGGGAACACTTGCCTTCTGTGCAACTATCAATCAAATCTGGATAGAGAGAAATCATATGAAATGGACCTCCAACCCTCGCCGTTATGAAAGATTTGGAGCTCCATCTTCTTTTATATCAAAGCAAAGATTTCAAAAGTTTCTTCCAACTGTTCCCCTTCCCAAAGAAATTGTTACATTGTTGCTGCATGGGAGCTTCCAAGCTCTATAATCAGGAATCATGATTGCCCCTGAGAATTATGGTGTTTGGTTTCTTTCCCTTCCCCCACCCCTTTTTAGGGTAGTATGTATTTTCTTCTCCTTTGGTAATAAATTATTTATTCACCAAAAAAAAAAAAATACACTAGAATTTGTGTGAGACCCAAGAATACGGTAAGTACCGGACCCGCCTGAGAGATTGGTGAGGTGTCCCCACCAAGAATACGGCAAGTACCAGGGGGTTTGGGAGATCGATGAGGGTGTGCAAACTTTAGTCCCACATCGCCTAAGGAGAGATTACTAGGCTAGTTAATAACCTCTAACTTTCTTAACATGGCACAACGCGTTTTAAAGCCTTGAGCCCATGGGCCAAAGAGGACAATATTGTGCAAGGTTAATGGAGTCGGGGCGTTACAATCGGTATCAGAGTAGACCCTGACAACATATGGGGCCACAGCGGGGATGTTGTGCCGAAAGGGAGAAAGTTTGTAAGACTCAAGAATACTGTAAGTACCGGACCCACCTGGGAGATCGGTGAGGTGTCCCCACCAAGAATACGGCAAGTACCAAGGGGTTTGAGAGATCGGTGAGGTGTACAAACTTTAGTCCCACATTGCCTAGGGAGAGATTGCTGGGCTAGTTAATAATCTCTAGCCTCCTTAACATGGCACAACGAGTTTTAAAGCCTTGAGGCTCATAGGCCAAAGAGGACAATATTGTGCAAGGTTAATGGGGGCCGAGGCATTACAATTTGCCCCAAAAAAATAATAATTCATATCAGTAGAACACGCAAAAACAGCAGTAGAAGATTAATAAAAGCAGTAGCAGGTGTGCTTAATCCCTGGCGTCTCTCAGGTGTGCTCCTCTCCATTCTTAGTCCTAGGATCATCTACTCCACTGGGCTGAGTAGATCAGCCATAGTCTCCTCTATTATCTCTGGCGACTCAGTCTCCTCCCTCCAACTCCTACCCCCACTTACTTGACATCTAGTCCTCCCTACCTCCCCACCTCCCCCTCCTCCTGGCCACCATGATAGAGATGACAAGATCACTTGGCTCCGCTCTCTTTCTAGTTCTTTCTCCCCTGCCTTTGTTTGGGATTTCGTTCGATCCTCAAGCCCCTTTGTTCCATGGCATAACATCATCTGGTTTAAAGGCCACATTCCTTGCCACAATTTCACTACTTGGCGCGCTATCTCCTACTGTCTTCCTACTCAATCATTCCTTATCTACCGACATATTCAGGTTCCTCCATCCTGTTGTCTCTATTGGAATGGAATTGAAGACCTCAACCACTTATTCTTTGCTTGTCCCTTCTCAACATCTATATGGAAGAGCGTCCTCCGCTCAAAAGATAGTTATCGGTTCAAGGATGCAAGGTGAATTTGCTTTTTCAGTGTAAGAAGGAGGTAGAGAAAATGTCCGAGCACCAGGCAGTACAGTGGGGGGGAAAAAAAGACCTTATGATGGAGGTCTGAAGGTCTGGAAAGTTTGGAAGAAGTATTTTATTTCTGGTGTCCATACATGCTCCAATATGAGAAAGACAACCAAATCACTGGCTGTTGGAACTCACAGACAGAATCTCTATCTTTCCTCCGCCTCAACTACATAAGTTCATTATGGACCATAGACCCAAAAAAAAAAAAATCATCTCCATTCATTAGGAACTTTATTACACCCAATTTATTCTTTTCTGTGGACATATTAGAATTTACTTGCACTCATATCATGCATACAACCAAGAAACATCGTTTAAAGGTTATGCAGGAAGGCATATTAAATTAGATTTCAACAGACCATGCGAGAGATGAATTCCACATCACAAGAGACCTGGTAATGCAAGAGCAAGTTCAGTCGTGTTTCATGTAGTTTGATCTCAAAATCAGGGACTTTGATAGATTCCACCTAACTTTTGTACAGCTCAAATGTTCAGTTGGGGAAGGACGATACAAGGGTTTGGATTGGGGTTCTTGGGGCTGTTTTAGTAGCCTCCTATAACAGCCTCGTACTAAGGAGATTGTTGAAGAGGAAGAGGGAAGATTAGTGGTGATTAGCATGGTTTGGAAGACAAAGACCACAACAAGAGTAGGCATGTTTGCCTGGATGTCGGACTAAACATTGTAACAGTTTACAAACAACGAATGACACCTAGCTAACAGGTGCTACTTCTGTTTATGTGAAGAGAATACGGCTGATGCAGATGCCTTGGCTTGGCTGGACCGAACTGACCGACTATGGAGGCCTAAGCCAAGACACAACCAACCCAAACTGATTTTCTGGTCTGGCAAGGGTTGGTAGTTGATAAGAGGGGAAGCAATCTCAGTTTATTTGATTTTCTAAATTGTTTTAGAAGTAGATATGTAGGGTTTCCTTTGCAATTAGTTAGTGTTTATTTTAGATAAGTTTCTATCTTTTAATTGCTTTCCAATTTTAAGTAATGAGTTCTTTAAATCGCTGTAAATTTGGAATTGAAAGAAATTTTCGAGTGGAGTTTCTACCCTGGTGGGTGTGGCATGGCCTGCTGGCCCTTGTGTTTCTCTCTCCCTTGTCTTCTTTTTCCAGTGATACCCATCTTCTCTTCCTCTTCTTCCTTCTCTTATCCTCTTCTGCTCTTTATTTCCTGCAACTGTTTCCCTACCAACAGAAAAGGGTTTGCAAATCTTGCTAGAGGAGCAATCGGTCAGGCCTGGTAGCTTGGATCAAGGGTAGGGCTCCCATAGGCGATATGAACCCCAGAATATCATACCTGAAATAGCTTTCTTCTGTGAATCGCAGGACTGCAACTACCGCTGCTCTCAGTGCCAGAAGCATGTAACCCGACCTGCACTTAAATCCGGGATTTGTTGCTGCTGGTTCAGTTCCATAGGTGTGGGCGATTCTTAATCTTGGAATTTCAGTGTCGTTTGAATCTGATTCCAAGGCCTGTCATCGATTTCCCTTCCCTGGTTCTTCACTGATTGTGAGGAAGATATCTCCTTCCCACCCCCCCTTCTCTTCTCACGATTCCTGTATCCTTATTTTGTTCCTTCTTCCCATTTTTTTCCCCTTTCCTCTTCTTTTATCCTCTTCGATCCATATTTGGCATACATTGCACACTCTTAAGTCAAAACTACCTTTTTCTTCTTCTTATTTAAGTCCCAATAATTACGATACTGCCATTCTTTTCAGATTATTTACAAAATTGCCAGTGTAAGGTTGTGTTTAGCTTTTAATTAGTTAAGTGCCGATTCCACTTTTTGGAACCCGGATCCACATCATCGGCAGCACACCTCTTGCTATACACCAATTTGGCAGTGAAGTGTGGATATTTCTGGTAATATGTCTGGTGTACAGTAACATGTCCTAGAAATCAAATTATATATCAGCAGCCAAAGAATCCATTGGAGTTTGTGTTTTGTGGAATTCAATACCACAAGCTTTTATTTGAGGATTGTGGAAGAAGAAATTAGAAGGGTGCTTAAAGACAATTCTTGAATTTGCGGCAGGAGTTGTGCCGATACTGCTCGGTATTTAATTGACTGGGCTTTAGCTTGTAGAGAATTTGATGGGGTAGTAAGGAGTAAGTTTTCTTCCAGCTGGGATTCCTTAACATACAGTTGATGAGTTGGAATTTTTTGTTAATTTGTTCATAGCCGGAAGAGGCTTATGGGAGTTAGTTATCGCAACGTTGCAATTATTTCCTTAAAACGTAGAAGGCATGGTAGAGAGAAATGAGGAGCTAGAGATTTTATTGGAATTATCAGCCATGATTGCTATATTGCTATCACATCCTATTCAAAGAAATCAAAATCTTTCCTCAAAATTGCAAGTAGAAAGGCTTACTTTGTGCTTTACAGGTAATTTACCTCTATCGGTGCCAGATTATGCTTTTGAAATTTGCTTTTCTTGTATGCTATCACCATGCTTCCCCACCGGTAAGGAACTGCCCAAATTTCCCCTCGAGAATATAACTCTCCATTATTGTTCCTGCGTAAATAAACCTGAGATAATTTTAGCAAAATGATAGGAACAAAAATGCTACATATATTGCAAATGTCACATTAACTAAAGAACCAGATTCAGCAGAAATGTCATAAGATGTAGTTCATTTTCATTAGCATCAGTACGGACAAGTATTCATATAAACAACTGACAATATAGCACTGACAATTTCCTGATTGGATTTTTTAATTCAAATGATGTTCCTAAGTGAAAGACATGTAGACTCTGTTTGGAAACATTTCTCATGCTCTTTTCTTCACCGGAAAAAAAAAAACCCCCAAAAAACTATTTGGACACACCGGTTCATTTTTGTGTTCTTTGGGAATAAACTGGCCTCAGGGAATAGAAATAGAGAAACAAAATGAAATATGTTTTTGTGTTCTCCGAACACATTTGCCAAAAACAAAAAAACAAGGAAAGGTCGAAGCCGACACCTCATGAGAGTCATCTTCCCGAAAGCAGGCAACATCTTCTGAACAGCAGGCGTCTTCCCAGCAGCACATTTCTCTCAAAACCTAAGCATCAAAAGATTTGGGATTGCTCACTATCCCAAATCCAGTCGCCGGAATCTTGTTTTCCAAACCCACTCGCGTGATCTTCCATACTTTCAGGTAAAGGTCTTCAACCCCTCAATCTTATTCCTGATTTTCTGTTATTTTTCTCTTCAATATTTGGGTTTGTTTCTGCAGATGATATATCATGTTTTATTGGAATAATAGAATGATATTTGTTGTCTAATCCAGTCGACTGCATTAAATTTCGGTTCCTTGCAATTGTTTTGAAGGATTATCTTGAATGTAAATGTATTGTAATAGGCGAACTGCTTTATCCCTCTCAGCCATGTATCTGTGCAAATTATATGTCTTTAAATTCAATATTAAACTATCAGAGGGCCTCATAACTGATATTGCCCAATGGGATTGTCTCTATCATACTCTCCATGGATTTTTCTTGACCCATGGGAGGCATATGATTTTTTATGAAGGAAAGCTGCTATTCGCTGCTAAAACACTGAATTTATGGTTCAGTTTCGAGGTAAATTCCTAAGCTTATTCATGAGCTGATTCCTGCAAACATCTTCTTTTATTTCCTTCAACCTCTCTGTTCTTATTAATCAATACCAAAGTGCTACAAAACAGTTCAGAATTCTGAGTTCCTAAGCTATATTCTCGTTGCTCTCTTTTGGCTAAAAATCTGCCACTGTTTCTGTTTAGAATCAGCCTATTCTCATATTCTGTCTTGAACCTTCTTATTCTGTAATCGTGTTTCTTCTGATCTGTTCTAATATATCTGAGTGCTGAATACCAGTTTGAAAGCCCTTACATATCACTGTTAATCATTAGTTCATTACTCAGTTTCATTTTATTTCTTCAGCTGATCCAATTGCAACCTCTAGAAGACCAGAGATTTCTAATTTTTTTTATTTCAAACAGTTACTTTGAACCCTGTGAGAACTCAACTAGAGTTTCACAGGATTTGGACTTGTGGATTATAAGTAATAGAATTTCTTTCTGAAAACCTTAAAATCTGTTTTACTGTCCTGGAAATTCCTTACATCTATTCTGTTTCTGTTTCAGTGTTATTTCTTTATTATCAACTGTTTACACTTACTATGGTGTTAAATTTCTTTATATATACAATCTATATATAAGATGGATATGGTGTACAATGTACATAACTATGGCTAATGAATGTTTCTCTTTTGGCTGATAAAAAAAAAACTGTTTACACTTACTCTCTACATCTGTTTTGTCCTATTTCTGTTCCTAAAAAATTCCATTGCAGATTCTGCTCTAGTCTTATTTAGAATTAGGGTTTCAGGGTAGCATTATATCACTTGCTTCCATAAAACCTGCCCGACTCTCCTCTCCTAATCCCCATAACCATTTCCCTAATGAGGCAATGTTTACCCGCCGCACAGTTCTTTCGCAGTTATACCCTGGTTAATGCAGAATTGATCTCAAACCAGTAAAGCCAACAACAGTTCCATTGGAACAGGATCATAATATGGGATAAACATAAATTGATAATGGAAATTTTATCAACTCTCTTTTGCTTTTCTTTTTTCTTTTTCTTTTTTTAACATATGAAATAAGAAAGAAGAAAAGATATGACCAAGGCTACAGCACATGGCCTGCGAGAATGGAATCACCACCATACCTAAGCTATCGAGTCACTATTGAATCACTACAGTAGGGTGATTGGAATCACTACCAATTAGGCTTATGGAATTACCACCAAAAGGGCCGGAACTGCAGCTGAAAAGGACAACATCACCACTGCAGTACTGCACCAACAAGGCTGAAGCCAAAACTCACTTTTTTCCAATCATTAGAAGGTCTAAGCCACCTTCTCCTTTTTTTTTTTTTTTTTTTTTTTTTGCAATTTCATAGAAACCAACAAAATAGGAAACCTCTAGTATGGTAAGGGGATCCTTTACAACTTAAGTCTTCCTTCAAAATAGAATTATCTTAAGTATTATAAAATATAAAACTATGGCTAGATTGTAACATATCTATCCAACTCTACAAAATAGAAAGTAAGAAGCCACAAAGTGAAACCCACAATCGCCATAGCAGCTGGAATATCTTTAACAAAATATTCCCCACTCAAATCTCCTCTAGATTTTCTAGAATATTCTCTAAATCTTTCTATGATCTGCATCACTGGTCCCCATGGATTTTTCTCTGATTTTGCTGACTTAGAAGGTGGCCATTCTAGATGGGTATTGCACTGAGGATGAAATTTTACATGTGGCAGCCTAAAATGGTTCCATCATGTGCGTGTGACTGGCATCACTTTCTTCTTTATCACATCCCTTGGATTATAACTACAATTTAGTGGCAATTCCTGTTGCACCCATATTGAGAAAATTAACTAATATTTCTGTCAGTATCAGGTTTGGAAGAAATGATTAGCAGTTCACAAACCAACATTGAGGATGCGAAGTGGGCAAGGTCTAAGGTTGACATATATGGCACGTTAATGGTAGATGAGGTGAAGAAGGGAAACTGGACTCATAGTACATTCAATAAGGCTGAGTGGAAAAACATTAAAACTCAGTTTGAGGAAAAAAACTGGTCATAGATATACCATGGTGCAGTTACAGAACAAATGAACAAAATAAAGCAAGATTACATAACTCTTGGAGACCTCTGGCATCGGTTGGAACTCTTTGACCAGAACTTGCAATGTTGACGATGATGGTGCATGGTTAGGCACATCAGGGTAGCTCTACTAAAATTGTAATTTGAAAGTGCCTTAGATAATGCATTTGAAAACACAGCGGAACTTCCAAACACAGATGAGGACACATGACGTTGGTCTTACAGGTCTGATCATGCCTTCCCACTTCTGATGGTTTGATGATATTGATGGAGGGAAGCCAGCAGAGAACCCCCAAACTGAAACCCAGTAGCATGATAGGACCCTGAATGCCAAGAAAAGGAGAAAGATCTCAAAGTTCTCCATGGCCTTGCAGGTCAATGCAGACGTGTCTCGAAATATGACAGAAAGGCTCAATAGTACCTCTGCCACATCTGCCCATACTCAATCGGTAAATGTATGAATGTGCTAAGCATCCTCACTGAGATTAGGATGACATGCATAAGAAGGCAGCGAAATGGATTATGGAAAACTAGAACTGGAAAGAGGCATCCATGCATTGTCCCACAGAAAGAAAGCAGTTGCTTCTAGAAGGCTTGACAGTTTGTGTATTGTGTGGGTTTCTTGTAAACCCGAATCCATATGGTGTTTTCCCTTTTTTTTCTTTCTTTTAGTGCTTTGGATGGATGACTGTATTTTAAGGGTATTTTGTCCAGTAACGTGAATGATTATCTTTTAGTATTTCTAATGGATGACTATGGATGAATATTGTTTAATGTTTTATACAGATTACTGTTTTATACACCATGTGGATTTCTATTATGTTTACCAGATTTGAGTACGAGTTGGGTTTCACTATTGTGTTGTTCCAAAAACCTTCATTTGTTTCAATTTTACACCATGAATGTGTTGAAAGTAGTAGACAGTAGTGATAATTTGCCAGATGGATAACGTGAGTGGTTGGAACATAGTCATTAGAACATAGTCAACGAACAAATTGTAACCTTCATGACTATAAACAAATTTGTGGCAGAAAGTTTCCAGAACTCAGGGGAAACCATAAGCTGGTACTTTAGGATATTATTGAAGGCTTTCATGAAGCTGGCAAGAGATATTATCAAACCTCCAACAGAATCCAGCTAAGATTGTCGAAAACACCAAGTACTTCCAATATCTCAAGGTAATCTCGAATATATTTTCTGCTAAGATTTTTAAGGCTTTTTCCTCTCTATACTTAACTTGTTTTCATTCCTATACTAATTACATATTAGGATTGTGCCGGTGCTATCGACAGCTCACATGTAAGTACATCAGTACCTAGGGTAAAGCAACTCCCATATAGAAGACAAAAATAAGTGTCAACCCAAAATGTGGTGTGTGCATGTTCATTCAACATGAAATTCAGGTTAGTAATTATGGTTGAGAGGGCACTGTGAATGATTTTCGGGTTTTTGCTTCAGCACTAGAGAATCCACATTTGAGATTTCTTCTTTGCCCCAACATATACAAAGGCAATTTTTTTACTGTAATTTATGGTAGGCAAATACTATGTAGTAGACTCTGAATATCCAAGTATGCTTGGCTTCTTGACACCATTTAAAGGAGAACGGTATTTGATTAAGAAACACTTCTTAATCAGTGTTACCAAACAAGTTTCTTCTTTGAAAGAGTACTCCCCAAGACACCCACCCCCCCCAAAAAAAAAAAAAAAAAAAAAACTTCTGGCTCAGAAACACTTCTATCTATGTTTCTTTATTGTGCAAGCCACAAAGAGAGAGAGAGAGAGAGAGAGAGAGAGAGAGAAAGGAGTGCATGCTGCACAAGAAAGGTGCATGCTATGCAAAGGGTAAAGCATGATTCATTCCCAGACATAAAGCTCCAACCAGCACAAGTCCTTACCAACTGAACTCGCTAGCAATTTCAAGGACATGTAGTCCAATGAAGATGATATCTAAAGTATACAAAAGGTTTATTAGCCTACCATGCTAAATATGCAATTATTGGAGGGCATATGATATCTATTGTTTGTCATTTGTAAC
The DNA here is from genome assembly GCF_013358625.1 of Macadamia integrifolia. Classification (NCBI taxonomy): domain Eukaryota; kingdom Viridiplantae; phylum Streptophyta; class Magnoliopsida; order Proteales; family Proteaceae; genus Macadamia; species Macadamia integrifolia. The sequence goes on along the minus strand of NC_056562.1, from coordinate 5,812,866 downwards.
ATCAGAGGGGTGCATAATCTACCAATAAAATATGCAAGAAATGAAAAATGTGACAGATTAGAACTTTGAACCAGATATGAATTAGGATCTTCACCTTCCATTTGTCACTTAAACACTTAAAACAATCTTGACCTTCTATGTCTTTTATTGGTTCAATTAAACCCTTTTTAATGGCCAAACTGAGCCAGGAATCACCAACAGTAATGATATCAGCTGCCATGGCAGATTTTAGCTCAAGGTTTCCTTTAGTCGAAGCCACAGAGAGATCAGAAAATATATCCACAAGATTACCACGGAACTCCAAACGTAAATTTGATCTTCTCCCTTGTGCTCGCATAAATTCCTGCATGACAGAAATAATAAAGAAAAACATGCTACAAATACTGAAACCAACATGGTAGATAAGTCAAGTAAAACCCGATGCCAATTACCACAGTTTGTTCCACAAATACTGTTCCACCATTCCTAGTGTTGATGCTAGAACACATTATCTAGTTTCAGAAAAATCAAAAAGATTATAATAAAATTTCTGACCTATATGGTAACTTGGTGAGAATCACTAAAGACAAGTTCTGGATTTTATTATAAATATCATTTTGTTTCAGAAAAAGATGATGAAAATTTTCACTTGGTTTAGTAAACCAAGGCATTGGACTTCTTGAAATGCTTCAGTTAAGAAAAAGTTTAATCCTGTTGTTTCTGTCTTTGTCCAGCTCCAGCCATTTCAGACCATCTTCTTATTTTGGCCAAATGTCATGAAAAACACCAAAGCAAACAGAATTTTTTATGTTAATTGTTGAAACAATGATTTCAGAGAGATTGAGCACCAACCTTGAGCCAGGAAGGAGGAACAGAGCCACGCAGAGCAACCACTCTTAGAGGGACAGTCAATGCATATGTCTTAGACTTCCAACTTTCTAATGCGGCTTTCAACTTCTCGTCTTGTATGTTTCCCAGAACATCAGATTTCCCCACACCATGGTTATCTGTGGTAAAAGAATCTAGTTCAAAATTCCACACCGAGTTTAATCAGAACCTTACCCTTCAAAGTCAAACATTTCAAAACTAATGGAAATTGAAAATTTAAATAAATAAATAAATAAAAGGTAGAAGTTTAACCAATGCACACCCAAGCAAAGGATCCACTTTAGCTCATTATAACAGTAAAAGCAATGTTCAACAAGTGATGAGAGCCAAATGAAACCAACAAACTAACACGAAAGACAAAAGAAGACCCAGTTAAATTGTTGGTATCTTTCTCCCAAGCTCATAAATTAAAATTAAAAGCATCCAATTCACCCCAAGAAAATAAATCTACTTTATATCATTATCATAACAGTAAAAATCCATTGAGAAAATGCTGAAAACCAAAAACAAACAAATTAGCACCTGATACAACAAGACCAGAAGATTCAAACCTGAATTTGACTCAACTGAGTCGTTCCCCACATGGGCTTTTTCTCCAATTTTCTCCTCTTGCACTGCCGTGGAAACTGTAGCTGTTACGGTGGGAATCTGGCCAGGGTTACCCGCACAAGCCCTGGCAGCAAACCCCACGAAGATTATAGCAGAGGCAGCGAACTGAAGCAAAGCTGGGTGAACCTTTAGGGTCTCAGAACGCGAGGGAGGAACCTTGGAAAAGGTTTTAGGCTGCGAAAATGGGGAGAGATTCTTGAAGGCAGAAATGGTGAAAAGGTTCTGAGAGAATCTGAGGTTTTTGTGCTGTAGAAACAGGGGTTTCAGGCTGTAGAGGACGTGAGAGCTGGGAAGGCTTGCATTTTGGGATTGGAAGAATGGATCCTTGTGAGTGGGTAATGGCAGCAACGCCATTGCTGTTGCCAGACACACACACGGGAGAGAGAGCTTGGTTCGTTAAGAATTCAAGGCATTGAACTTAAGGGGTGTTTGGTTCGGTAAATCAAATGGTGTATATTTCGGATATGAATGTCAATCTTTTGATAGATATTGAATTATGTGTTCTTTTTGAAAAATCGTTTGGTTGCCTTAAGGCTAGTACATATTTCTGTTGAGATATTAGCTTTTATAGAGAACGTCTTTCCGCTTTCTCCTTTTATACTAGGTGGTAAAAATATTGTTCAAATCTGAATTTAAGTGTTGAGGTAAACTCAGATTTGGAACACATCATTTGTAATATGGTCATTCATGGGAAGTAGGATGCTCACCTAGTGGAACTAAACAACTCAAAAAATTAAGAATTATCATTCTAAAGAATGTCATCCCAAAGATTTACTGAACCAAACACCCCCTAGTCAATCGGTCCGGTTCTGGTTCCTTCTCATGTTTTGTATCCGGTTCTTATTTGGTTCTAGTATCCAGTTTCAAATTCGATTTTGTTATACAATTGCTATTCATAAGACAAAATATAAATGCTCATTCACTAAGTTATTGATCTTCCCCAACAAAAGAATGAACAAAAAATCATGAGCTATCAATGGACATGTTTTCATGTCGTTAACATCCACTAATGATCCTGAGCAATTGATCATCTGTTGAACTTTTAATATCGTTAAGTTCACTACTTGAAACTCTATTAGATGATTTATCATTTAGGTAATTGAAACTAAATACCATTAATGATCCTAATCAATCAATCACATAAATGATAATTGACAGACAAGGGGTTTTAGAGTTGGACTATAATTGAAACTCTATTAGATGATTTATCATTTAGGTGATTGATTATTTCGGGTTTTCATATAAGTTATGTCAAGTTTTTAGTTGAAGAAGAAAAAATGACATTAAGTTATTCAGTTCGATTTCGGTTAGAACCGTCGGTCATTGGCATAAATCCAGATCTGCACCCAACCGAATTATAAATACTTATTTCAAATACAGGATTTAATCATATTATAATGGGTTGGATTTGGTTCCGAGTATTCAGTTCGGAACTGGATTCGATTTTCAATTTCGATTTGACATGCTTAATTGAACTAGTGATCGCAAAAGGAAGATCCGGTTCGAGTAGGATCAGATATAAAATAAGCAAATTTGTGTTTATAATTTGGGCCCCAATTGTTTGAAGGATAAAAAGTAGTGGGAAACTTGTAAGGGTGGGTTCGACATGTTGTGAGTTTGATTGACAAAGAAAGTAAAAGAAATGAAATAATATAATAAGTAATTTTTAGTAGTGTGAGATTATATAGAAAAGCAATGAAATAGAAGTGAGGTATAATTTTATAGGAAATATATATATATATATATATGAGGAGGAGGCGATAGACACAAAAATTTTTTTTGCATGAAGTCCTATCAAAATTAGAAGTGAGTGGGGTGAGAAAAGTCAAGTACTACACTACTGCACCAGTAGACAATAATTATCACATTAAATGACCTTGCCCGGTAAGTTTCCCACTTAACTTGTCCAAACACTCATATATGTGGTAGTTTGTGGGAAACAAGTACAAATTTCTCAACCCTTTTTACATTATCCTCTTTTCTCTGTCAAACAAACGAGACCTTATTAAGAAATAATTTGATTCGTCAATACCTCAAGGTAGTGAACTAGTGATCTCAAACGGAAGCTTGCTTTATATTGGATTGGATCCAAAATATCATTCAAATTATAAGTGGACCATCCAAGAGTCCGACCATCAAATCTGGCTGGCCCAAGAAGAAATTTGCTCTATGATTAATGTTTGTAAGGCAAATTTATGTTTGAATGATAACAAAATTAGGGGAAACTTGAAATGATGGGTCCCACATGTTATGGGTTGAGTTAACAAAGAAAGTGAAAGAAATAAAATAATGGAATATGTAATTTTTAGTAGTGTGGGATTCTGTGGAAAAGCAAGGATATGGAGGTGGGGTGAAATTCTATGGGAAAAAGCATAAATATGAGGAAAAAAGTAATAGACACAACAATTTTTTCATGAATCATACCAAAATTGGAAGTGAGTGGGGGTGAGAAAAGTCAAGTGTCACACCAACAAATGACCTGGTCCGGTAAGTTTCCCGCCAAATTTATCCAAACATTCATATTTTGGTAGTTTGTGGAAAACAAGTACAAGTTTATGATGCAAACTCCCTCACGGGATTGCTCAAATTTAAAGATTGGGAGAGTACTTGCTTTTGTAAATAAAATCAATCTTGGATGGAATGACCGATGGCCAATAATTTAGGGATAATTCTCTACTCCAATTTCGGTTTGGGATGATTCAAAATTAAGAAATAATAATTTTTGAGATTTTGGGCGAACATGGTATAAAATGACTATCGAGATAATGGACTTACATAGGTTCAAATCTGAAAATACTAATAGCTTAAAAAAATCAGCTCTTCTATGTTGGATATTTAGGAAAGTGTGACTTCAACTCTTTAAAGTTGAAAACTCAACTCTTCTAAACTGACTGAAAGCCCAATCTCTTAAAAGATGGGTGAAACTCAATTTGATTTCTTAAGAGAACTCATCATGGTTCAAGTATGCATTCAATGGGATAACAATGATTTCCATTCATCAAAGTTCCATTTCTATTACTATCCTCTTGCTCTTTATAAACTATTACATATAAAACAAAAGAAAGTTAAACCTTGATATGGTAGAAACAATCCACTATCTAGTGGGTTAAACTAATATTAAATTTCATCACATAGGTTATAGTTCCTATGTCTTGGTAATTACTTCAACACCTTGTTCTTTCTTTTATATCTTTATTCATACTTCAAGGCATTGGTTCTTTTTTGAATGCATTGATTCTTTTTTCAAGAGAAGACTTTGGTTCTTCAATAAAATATATGTGTAGGTGGTTATCAATTCATCAAGTACTTTGAATTTAAAAGAGTTTGTATCATCTTTTATGCTTCCACATCATATTTTCACTAGGGTAGTTGAAAAGACATGCAATATGGACTCTCCACATCATTAATCCACTATGGTAGTTTAAAAGCATTGCAGAGATTCTCCACTAGCAAGGTTTTGATGATCTCGAGTTGGTTCTTTTTTGGTATGGTTGTTTGGACTTTACTTCATGGGCTTGGACCACAACTTTGGGCTGGCCCTACATCAGTTTTCCACCCCTTTTTTACTTTTTCCACTTTTCTCCATCAAACAACAAAACCTTATTAAGGAATTATTTGGTTCATCAAGACCTCAATGTAGTGATCTAGGAGGAAAAGTCTGATTCAGGTTGTATATGGTCCAAATATCATACATATTTGTCTCCACCCTTTGCTTCTAACTCTACCACCATTTTTTTTTTGCCTTTGGCTTCAGTAATGGTCTAAGACAAATCAAATCTTATACTATTATGGCTTAACAATTTGCACTTAAAGAGGCCAACTCCAACCATCAAACCCCAATGGGCCAAAATGCAATTTGCCCTATTATTAGTGTTTGTAAGGCAAATTTGTGTGTGTGTACGTTGAGAAATAATTTGGGTCAAATTTGATTCTACATTGCTTATATCACAAACATCAAGCACCACATGGGCATGTTCGCTTACATTAATTATAGAAATAGTCATAGTAAAACACTAGTGAGAATGGGGGTATATTGATATATCCCCACCATAAACTCCATCCTATTTCCCATACCACCAAAATTTTCCCCCACCTATATACATATATAGAAGAGAGAAGAGAGAGAGAGAGAGAGAGAGAGAGAGAGATTATCACAATTCATATCAATGGCATGTTTTCTCCATCCTAGTGACGTGTTTTTAACCTCCTTCCTTTCTCATCTTCGTGAGTGAGATTTTTTTCACCCCTTCCGCCATGATCCTTGTTGGTAGCCTTGGTTGCAACAAAGATGAGGATGAGGATGCCGCCGCCAAAGATAACGAGGACCTTGCACCCTCTCCATGCTCTGAGGTGGCTTCTGCTACAGCCTTCCGATTTGATGTGGTAGTGGGAAAGAGGAAGATGATGACGTGGAGCTTCTTTTGCCCAGATCTGAGGCGTGAGCTTAGATCTACATATATGTAGTAGATTTGCTTTACAAATCTGTAGCAGATTTCTCAAGGACTTTTTTGCTAGAGCTTCTACCGCCATGGATGAACTCCATAATCTAATGACCAGCTTATGTACATCGACAATGGTCTCACTGCTTCTCTACTACAGGCCCGAGTACCCCCTCCTCAAACCTTGTCTCCACCATTCCCATCACCACCACACCCACCTCTACCACCACCGTCCTCATCCTTGCCTTCACCATCCTCATCTCTACCTCCACCATCCCATCTCCACCACCACCACCGCCTTTTCCAACACCATCCTCATCCCTACCTCCATCATCTCTGTCATTGTCTCCCCCTTATCCGTCACAACCACCATTTTCACGACCTCCATAATTTCCTTTGCAATAGAATCCAACGGTCGGATAGATATACCATTAAAGGCTCTACCAAACGCTCCTGACAGTCTGATGTGGTTCCATGTATTCCTCTTGGCCTCTCTCTCGGATTTGAAGAATTTATGCTCTGTTCGTCGGTTGATTCACATGTTGACAATACTAGATTTGAGAATCAATTTGTTTCTCTAAGCAACATGGCTTCGTTTTCATCGAAGAAATTTTTGAAATGACATTTTCCATTGGGACCATTGTCACCAATGATGCCCTTTCATATTTCATCCTTGGGATCTCAATGGGTGACGCACAATATAGCACCGACGCCAGATGCTTAACTAGAACCGGCATCACGAAGGGCCTTGGAGGAGGACTTGCAAGAGGTGTATCGGAGCATATAGATCAGGCACGCTGTCGACCGTAATCTTTGATTATTGACCATGCTTTGGACCGTATATATACTGTGATACTCCGTGTCTTGTATGCATTGTTCAAATTACAACTCTACCTATCCCCCTCGTGAAAGAAGAATTTGTGTCTAGTTGTAGTTATTTCTATAGCAAGTTTTTTAAGAAAACTTTTGGCTTTGACCAGACCCTAGTATGGAAGATCGTTGTTTATGGCATATCAATAACATGGTAATATTCCAATCCTTGGCTCTTGGTACTTCGTATCCATGCATTGTGTGTTTTATGTATTTATCTGCTTTGTATTTCTTGGCTTTATCTTAATGAATTTCTAGTTACGGGAAAAAAAAAAAACGATTATCCCAATCTAGAGTTAGAGAGTACTGTTCCAATCAGAGTTAAAACAATAACTCTTAAACCCGATAGATAGAGTAGTCAATATCTCTAGACTCTCAATTTTGTTTTTGTTTTTTGTTTTTTTTTTTTTTTTTTTTTTTTGTTTTGTTCACTTTTTTGTCATTCAAAAAACATATTTTTTTATGGTTTCAAAATAAACAATAGCAAGACCCCTATCGGTTACCAACCTAGCCCACTGCCATATGCCTACACCCATCCATTTTCAGTTACTGAAAAAAGGAACACAAATATATTACAAGAACCTAGATAAACACATCCACTACATCCTCTATAACAAAAACCCGGCTCTATACAGATAGATCTCATTTGCGTGTCATGAACCTCAAGGAAAAACTCACCCTCACACAACGAGGGGCAAAGTTAGCTGCTGAATACCTTTAACTCATGAAGGGTATCTCCGACGAGCTAGCTCTTGTCAATGCTCTATTGGATGAAGATGATCTCATAATTCACACCCTCAATGGAATCGGTCTAGAGTTTAAAGAAATCTCCGTCGCAATTCGTGCCCGAGAGAGCACCATCACCTTTGAAGAGCTCCATGATAAGCTCACTGAATATGAACAATTTCTTAAAAGAGGTGATATCAACAATGAGGTGTCCATCGTCATCGCAAATGTTACCCGTAAATCATTTCATCAATCCAACAAGGGGAATTCCAACCACAATAGCTATACCAATAGCTACAGCCACCCCACCTCTCAAAGTCGCCCCTCCTACCATGGCAATTATACCAACTCTAACCAAAGGCGATCTCAGGGATATCCACCGAGTCAAAATTATACAACTCCACATCTTGTGTGTCAATTTTGTGATACTCCAGGTCATACGGCTAAGCATTGCTTCCGTCTCAGCAAAACTAATAAATCTGAACCTATAGCAAATTGTGCATCTTCTTCTTCACAAGGGTGGCTAATGGATTCAACAGCTTCTCACCATATGACCTCTGATATAAGCAATCTCTCTCTTCATGCTGAATATGAAGGACTGGATGAAATAATTATTGGCGATGAGTCAGGTTTAGCAGTTACACATACAGGCTCCACCACTCTACCTTCCTCATCCACTAATTTTTCATTATCTAATGTCTTGTGTGTTCCCTCCCTTAATCGCAATCTCATATCCGTTGCAAAGTTTTGCAAAAATAATGATGCTTCCATTGAATTTTTTCCATCTTATTTTTTGGTGAAGGATCTGCGCACGGGGGCGATTCGCACATGCGGGCAGCATAAGGATGATGTTTATGAGCTACCACTTTCCATTTCTCCTTACGTGGCTCCACCGGTGCAATAGCTAGCATTTGTACAACCCCCTCAGATTGGCATCAACACCTTGGTCACCTGTCTCGTCGTATACTTCATTTCCTTCTCAAATCAGGATCCTTGCCACACACCTCAACCTCCATTCCCACCTCTCTATGTGATTCATGTCAATGCAATAAAAGTCATAAACTTTCCTTTCATGTCTCTACTCTCAAAAGTCAGGGCCCACTAGATTTAATTTACACTGATGTTTGGGGTTCCGCTCCCATGCTCTCTATTGACGGTTTCAAGTACTATGTTATTTTTGTTGATCACTTCACCAAGTATGTCTGGATTTATCCCATTTGGAATAAATCAGATGTTTTCCTCTTGTTCCCAAAATTTTAAAAATTGGCTGAACATCATTTTCAAACCACCATTGGTTCACTTTACTCAGATGGTGGTGGTGAATATCAAAAATTAAAAGAATTTCTCACCACCCATGGCATTGAACACTTAACCACCCCACCTCATACGCCTCAACACAATGGCTATGCTGAGAGACGTCATCGCCTTGTAGTTGAAACTGGTCTTACTCTCATGCATCATGCCTAACTTCCCACTACCTTCTGGTCCTATGCTTTTCAAGCTGCCACATATCTTATAAATCGTCTCCCTACACCAACCCTTTAATTCCAATCTCCATTTGAAGCCCTTCATCACACCAAACCAAACTACACCAAGCTTCACATATTTGGTTGCATATGTTACCCTTGGCTTCGGCCATACAACAGTCACAAGCTTGTTGCTCAATCTCGTCCCTGTGTTTTCCTTGGGTACTCATTATCCCTGATCCATCCTCAAAGAAATTGTTCATTTCACGCTATGTTATTTTTGATGAAACTCAATTTCCCTTTAAATCTCTTGACTCCATACTCAACCGCATTACCGCCTCCTCAATCTCTCAAATGGATTCCCAGTTCCTCCCCACCACATTTTATTTTACCACTCACTTTGGATGTCAATCTCAACATTGCCAAAGCCTCGGCCCGAGCACAGGTGAAAATGGAATTGCTACCCCTACATCATCAAGCACTACCAGCTTGATGTGTGAATCGTCATCTACTCCCACTCCCATGTCCTCCCCGACCACTTTACTCTCCCCGTCATCCCCCATATCTACAACCACAACACCTATACCAGCTCCCCAACATCCTTCTTTTCTTACACACCGCATGACCACCCGATCTCAAAATAACATCTTTAAACCAAAACAACTTCATGCCACCACCAAACACCCTATATCTCCCTCTCTTGAGCCCACCAGTGTCTCTCAAGCTATTTGGGATTCTCATTGGCATGCTTCCGTGTCTAATGAATTTAATGCTCTCATTTACAATGGCACGTGGGAATTGGTGCCTCCTCATCCTCGCCAAAATATTGTTGTATGTAAATGGGTATTTCGCATAAAACACAACCCCGATGGAAGCATTGATCGCTATAAAGCCTGCCTCGTTGCCAAGGGATTTCATCAGCGTCTTGGTCTTGATTACCATGACACATTCTACCCAGTAGTAAAGCCTACCACCATCCGTGTTGTCCTCAGTTTGGCTATTGCTCAAGGATGGTCTCTTCATCAATTGGATGTCAACAATGCTTTCCTTCATGGTACCTTATCTGAAGAAGTCTATATGCAACAAACACCTAGGTTTGTAGATTCTACCAAACCCTCTCATGTTTTTCGCCTGCGGAAGGCTCTATATAGACTCAAGCAAGCACCTCGGGCTTGGTATCATGCTCTCCGGTCATTCTTACTTGAGTATGGCTTCACCAACTCCAAGGCCGATGCCTCTCTATTCATTTACTCTCAAAATGGCATTATCACTTATTTTTTGGTCTATGTGGATGATCTCATTCTTACGGGGAATGACAAAGAATTTCTATCAACATTTGTCCAAGCTCTCTCCGAACAGTTCTCCTTAAAAGACTTGGGTGATCTCCATTTATTTCTAGGTGTTGAAGTCATCTCAACCACTATTGGTATATCCCTCTCCCAACACAAATACATTCATGATCTCCTTGAACCCACGAACATGGCTGGTGCAAAGGAAACTGCCACCCTGCTCTCTATTACATGTGCCTTGAAACTTCATGATGGGTCTCCTCCAACTGATGCAAAGGAATATAGGAGTACCATTGGTGCTCTTCAATACCTTTCTCTCACAAGACCAGACATTGCTTTTGCTGTCAACAAATTGTCTCAATTCATGCACAAGCGTACACAATCCCATTGGGTTGCTACCAAACGCCTACTCAGGTATCTCAAAGGCACTTTATATCATGGTTTATTCCTCAAACAGCAACCCAATTTGAAACTTCATGCTTACTCGGATGCCGATTGGCCTGGGAACATTGATGATCGCACTAGTACTACTGCCTATATTGTCTATCTTGGTGGCAATCCCATCTCTTGGAGCTCACGCAAACAACGTGCTGCAGCTCGATCCTCTACCGAGGCAGAATACCGAGCTGTTGCTGCCACCACCTCTGAGTTGATGTGGGTTCGATCCCTTCTACATGAACTTGGTGTCTCTTCAACACAACCACCAGTTATCTATCTGTGATACTATTGGTGCAACTTATGTGTGTGCAAATCCAGTTTTCCACTCCCGCATGAAACATATCGCCATTGATTACCACTTTGTTCGTGACCAATTATCACCTGGCCTGCTCAAGGTATCTCATGTCTCGACCCGTGATCAATTGGTTGATGCTCTCACCAAGCCCCTCTCTCGTCAATGACATCTCTCTCTTCGGTCCAAGATTGGTATTTCTCATGGAACTACCATCTTGCGGGGGCATAATGGTGATACACATCCACTCACTCAATCATAGGCTCCAATCGCTTAAGGGATGAAGCCAAATCTTCTTCATCGTGTAACACACCTATACATTCCAAAAATACCCAAGAGATAAGCCCAACACCAAGGACCAGCTGTATATTCTCTACACTTTAGGAAACTAAATGTAAATCAACAATATGTTTTGTCTTGTAATGTGTATTTAAATATACAATTAGCAGGAATGAAATCATAAGTTTGAATTCCCAGAACCCACTGTTTTCGACACCCGTGAGCATTTTTGCTTTTATGTAACAACAAAAACAATTGTTTTATCTAGTTTTACCATACAACAAAATTACTCTCATATCAAGAAAAAGAAGGTTTCTAACTCATAAACAGTTATTTGGAACAGAATCGTTGCCATACAAAGCCTAAGCGGTATTGCAATAGCCAAAGGGTAATATCCATGTGAGGTTTCTAAGGTTAATGCATGAATTAACTCAAAATGTGCACTAACTAAACAATGTTGGGACTAATAGTCGTTAAGCACTCTCAAAATGCTTATATAAAGAGGGATTATCAAGGAAGACGCCAATGGTGTTGTCTAATTTGAGATGTTCCATGGGGAAGTCAGCCGTCCAAGCACCAAGACCAAATAAGGGGTAGGGGGTTCATTTCATGGGACCTATGAGAGAGGGGAGTTTAGTACAAGACCAAATAGCGTTCTTTTTTCTTTATTCTTCACAAGAAAAGTATTTTGGTTGGAGGGAGGGTTCCCACAAGACAACTATGCCTGTGCAACATCAACAATAATAGGATTTTCACCTTTCATAAGTGGTTCATCCCCACTGTGTGAGGGCATAGGGTTACGCTGACTTTGGTTAACGTTAACTCCATGACTGGGTGGATAGTTTTGTAAACTTTTACTCTTTTATTTTTTTGGGGTTAGAAAGGTAGTTTTGTAAACTGAAACCTATTATTCCCCTCTCATTCTTTTCCTTTCTCTCTTCCCTTCTCTGCTCTAACTAACCCTGTCATTTGATGAGTTAACTCTCAACTATCTACAGTTACAAATCTCTCTCTTCCATGGCAACGGTAGAGGAAATCGAGGTGAGGAAGATGCCTCGCCCCGGTCGAGGTGGAGTCATCTCTCACGGACTCACCGAAGAAGAAGCTCGAGTTCGAGCCATAGCCGAGATAGTGAACGCCATGGTAGAACGTTCACGAAGAGGAGAAAACGTCGACCTCAACGCCCTCAAGTCCGCCGCTTGTCGCAAGTACGGCCTTTCTCGTGCCCCGAAACTCGTCGAGATGATTGCAGCATTGCCCGAGTCCGAACGCGAGTCTCTGCTTCCTTGCCTCAAAGCAAAACCCGTCCGTACAGCTTCTGGTATTGCCGTTGTTGCTGTCATGTCGAAACCCCATCGGTGTCCTCACATTGCCACCACCGGGAACATCTGTGTGTATTGTCCTGGGGGGCCTGACTCTGATTTCGAGTATAGCACTCAGTCTTACACGGGGTACGAACCCACCAGTATGCGAGCAATTCGTGCCCGGTAAGCTTTCATTTTTTAATTTCTCTAGAAATTTTTTGGTGGGTGGTTTTTGTTCAATTCTTTTTATTGGGTTTGCTTTAGGTGGGCTTCTATGTTTACTTGGCTATCTTGTTCTTAATTGCCTATGTATTGTGTAACGTGTGGAACTGCTTATGTTTTGATTATTTAATTCGTGCTCTGTATGTTTTCTTTTTTTAATTTCATTGGTAATCCTTGTGGGTAGCTTTTTTTCAGTTCTATTCTATTTGTTGGATCCCCCCCCCCTCCTCTTTCTATTTATCTAATTATCTTGTTTCTTATCAGGTCTAATTAGAAATTCTTTGGTGGGTGCCTTCACTTCTATTAATCTGGATTTTGAATGTTTCTGATGGATTTTTCTTTCTGTTTCATTATGTATGAGTGGACTTTTAGTATGTCTGTTGTTGCTTGTGGAGCAACATGGGGTTTGGTGTTTGTTTTTAAACACTTAACTGGAACTTTAACAAGTGAATGTAAATGAGATATAGTGCTGCAGGCTGCTATAAGCACTATTGTTAATTTATTCCTATAAGACAACTGTAAATTTTGATGTTAGAAAGATAGCTTCTTGTTGAATATCCAAAATGTTCTTGATGGTCCAAAATTTGATTGACTTTGTAGCCTTAATATTTTCTGTTTCTTGTGTGAAGCTAAACAGAATATGGATTTGTTTCCTACACCATTTATATGATGAAACAGGACCTGGTGATGCAGATACAGCTGCCCTTTCTTGGTTGGACCAGCATGACCGGCTTTGGAAGCCTAGAGCCAAGAAGAACCGGTCCAGCCTAGGGTTTTGGTCCAACAAGGGTTGGAAATAAAATTAGTAGCTTACTTAGTATTTTATTTCATGCTTTTATTTTCCAGACTTGAACGGAGGAGTAGGATTTATTTCCTTGCTTTGGTTTCTTTTTTATAGTTGTTTCCTAGTTTAGGCTAGTTTCCATTTCAGTTAAGTTTTTAATTTCATGTTCCTATTTTCCTATATATTGGTTGTAATCGATTGAAGATTTAGAGAGTGAGTTTGATTATTGAATGAATGTGTTGAGTGCGATTCTCCTTTTTCCCCCTCTCTACCCTGATTTCCCCTCTCTTCCCTAAGGGTTCTCCATCAACTTGGTATCAGAGCCGAAGGATCCTATTCCTTCCCCATCTTTCTTCTTCGCTTCCCATTCTCTGTGTCGGCTTCCACCGATACTGAGAAAAAAAAAAAACCCGATTCTATCCAGAGAAGAATCGACCCTTTTTCTCTACGCCTCCTCTGTTCCTCCGACAGCAGCAAAAAAAAAAAAAAAGAAAAGGAGCAGCAAGAAGAGAAGAAAAGACGAAGAAGAAGTAGAACAGAGAGAGACGCATACCTGGTTTCCGTCGGACCCCTGAAGTGTCTCGCCTCCCTTTCTTTTTCTCCTCACTTCGATTCCCAACCAGAAAATCCCATTGCCTCCTCTTTCACTTTTCCCTTCCGACAGCAGCCACCGCCTCCTCTTTCTGGTTCCGACAGAAACTTAACAAAAAAAAAAAAAGAGCAGAGAGAGAAAACAGAACCAGAAGGAAGCGAAGGACGAAGAAGAGAAGAGGCAGCGAGAAGCAAGATCAAACCAAGAAAAAAAAAGAAGAAGAAAGAAAGCAGACATAACTGGTTCCCAGCTTCTCGCCTCCCGCTCCATGTCGACTTTCGTCATTGCGAAGTCCTCGCAGCTGATTGAAGTCACCACCGTTGATCACAACCCCCATGTAAGTCACGATCCATTGTTGGAGTCGAAGATCCCTGGGTTTCCGCATCTACTTGCCGTAGCCAAGAAAAGAGCCCTGGATGTCTCTTTCTCCTTCCTCGCTGGCTTAAACTCCTCACTGCCCTTCAGTCGGCCAGCGGTAACCCTTTTCTTTCCCACGATTTCTTTTTGTTTTTTTTTCTTCCCTTAATTCTTCTGATTTTTCAGAATTACCCCTCTTTTATCTATTAATTCCTTCTATCCCTCATTTTTTTCTTATTTACATTTGGATCCCTGCCCACACTTGATATCCTTTGTGGTTTAATTGAATCTCAAGTAATTGCAATTCTGCCTTTCCTAAAAAAAAAAGAAAAAGAAGTTATATACTATTCTACCATATATTCTTGAGTGCTATTTTGTTAATCATCACCATGGTAGCCAATAGTGAAGTTGTTCAACAGTTGAATTCTTATAAAGGAGAAACTGATACAAAATTTGATGCTCTCACTAACATGGTCACGTCCCTAAAAACAATGGTGGAATCCATGCAAGTTTCTATTGATCGTTTGGTGGCAGCAGATAAAGGAAAGAGTCCCATTCAATCTGGGGATTCTTCTAACACCACTCCACAGGATCCGCCAGTAACACTACCACCACCACCACATCATACACCACCACCACCACCTCCACCACCATATGGGACTGATAGACATGATGATGGAGCAGAAAGAGCAGCAAAATTGGATGTCCTTGATTTTTGTGGAGACAATAATCCAGAGTTGTACCTTGACTGGATTCACAGTTTAGATACATTCTTCAGATGGTACGGGTTGACTGAGGCTCGAAAGATCCTATTTGCAGAGGCCAAACTGAAAAGCACGACTCAAGTCTGGTGGATCAAGCAATAACAACAGAACCGAACCCGAGGCATTGGTTTGGTCACTACTTGGGCTGAAATGTATGAAGTCATGAACCGGCGATTCTTGCCTTCTGATTACAAGCCGTATGCATCTCAGGTTTGCACAGTTGAAACAAGAGAATTTGACCATTGAAGAGTATGTTGCTAGATTTTATTATTTGGCCACTCGTTCTGACTTTGAGTGGGATGAAGAAGTATTAGTGGCACAATTTCACAATGGTTTGCACTTTCAACTTAGTGCTTCCCTTGCATCTAGTCGATTGCCTACCATGGAAGACGCCGTACAAGTAGCATATCAGGTTGAGGAAAGTCTGAAACGCCCATACAACCGGAGAAATTTTGCAGATACTTTTTCTCGAGGTACTAGTTCCGTTTGGCAATAGTCTCCTACCCAAGAGAGGTCATCTAGCAAACCACAGGCTAGTGCTACATATATGGCCTCTTCACGACCTAGTCGACCGTATTCTCCACCTCGACATGTCTCTGAAATGTCATCTTCACGGCCTACTCGCCCATACTCACCCCCTCGGCGTGGTTCAGATAAACCTTCTGATTCTTCAAAATTTACAGTTCGGTGCTACTCATGCCATGAATTTGGACATATCAGTGCCCAATGTCCCAGCCGTTTGGTTGTTTTTATTGATAAGGATTCTCCTATACCATATATTCCCGAAGAGCAACTTGGTTCTGACACAGTTGATTTAAGAGAAGAGCGTGCAACAGGTGAAGTCAATGACACTCTCAGTGACGATGACCAACATCCTTTTTATGTCATTCGTCATGTGTTGACCACTCAGAAGGCCACTGAAAATGAAGATTGGCGCCGCAGTAGTATTTTTCAGACTCGTGTGAAATGCAATGATCAATTGCTAACCTTGGTCATTGATGGAGGCAGTTACACTAATGTTGTCTCTGAAGACGCTGTTCGTAAGCTAGGATTGAATACAGAACCACATCCTAATCCTTACAAGGTTGCTTGGGTGAACAACACTAATCTCAAAATCACAGATAAGTGCTTGGTCACATATTCTATTAGTGGATTTAAGGATACAGTCCAATGTGATGTCCTCCCTCTGAAGGTGTGCCATATCCTTCTTGGTCGACCTTGGTTGTTTGATAAGAAAGTACAACATTGTGGCTATGCCAATACCTATGCCTTCAAGCATGCCCACAAGACTATGAAGTTTCATCCTGCCAAAGATCTCCCTGAAATTAAGCTCAAGAAGATGGTGGGATCATTCCTCATTTAGCATATTCCTTCAGACGGTCTCCTCGGTCCTTTCCCTAACTCGACGGAGTCGAGTTCTTTTCAGAGGAGGAGAGTTGATGCAGATACGGCTGCCCTTTCTTGGTTGGACCAGCATGACCGGCTTTGGAAGCTTAGAGCCAAGAAGAACCAGTCCAGCCCAGGGTTTTGGTCCAACAAGGGTTGGAAATAAAATTAGTAGTTTACTTAGTATTTTATTTCATGCTTTTATTTTCCAGACTTGAACGTAGGAGTAGGATTTATTGCCTTGCTTTGGTTTCCTTTTTATAGTTGTTTCCTAGTTATTTTCCTATATATTGGTTGTAATCGATTGAAGATTTAGAGAGTGAGTTTGATTATTGAATGAATGTGTTGAGTGTGATTCTCCTTTTTCCCCCTCTCTACCTTGATTTCCCCTCTCTTCCCTAAGGGTTCTCCATCACCTGGCATAGAAGTACTCACGTGTAGAATGGGTGTTAAATTTTTTATATTATTCAGCCTAGCTTGCAAGACAAATAAGGATATTTGCATCTTCAGAGAGCTTCTCCAATCTAAACAACATCTGAAGAGCCGGAAATTAAGAAACGAATATATGACAAGAAGTTTGCAATTTACTTTAGGGTGATGCAGTTGCACTTCTATGGCTGAACAGGTTTGACCGTGTCTGGAAAACTAGGCTGAGAAGACCAGGTCCAAACCTGGGTTGGTCCGCTTGGGGTATTTAGGGGATTTTATTAGGGGTTAGTTTTGTCAATTCAATTTTCAACAAAAAAAAAAAAGTTGTCAATTCATATTTATTATTTATTTATGTTTATCTGTGGTTGGTAGGAGTCCGGTTTCAAAGTTTGTTTCAGATTATGATAGGTGTTAGTTGAGTTTGAGTCACTTTTGAAATTTGTTTCAGTTTTGGATGGCAATTGGGATTAGTAGTCTTGAGTCTATATATGTAAATGTTACAAATGGAGATTTGGATTGGAACAAAATGTTTATTTTGACTGTTGTGATGGCCGAACGGCTGGTTGACTCTCTCTCTCTCTCTCTCTCTCTCTCTCTCTCTCTCTCATTCACTCTTCCTGCTCGATTCATCCCTGGTTTCTGTTTATCAGGTCTGATTACCTCTTTTTCCCCTCTCTGTCTGTTATTATCCCTGTTGAGTCTATCTTGTTTAATCATGTTATCCTATTTTACTGCTTCTGTGTTACTGGTTGGGTTGGGAAAGAGTTGTTAGATCGCCCCAGCTTACCTGCCTATTCAACCTGAGATTTTGGGCATCAGGTGTTCTCCCTAGGGTGATTGAAGCCCTTGAATCCCATTCCCGAAGTTCTCTTATACTGGGAGTTACAGGCCTGAACAGAAACCAAACCTGTACCTACGAAAAATAAACAACAACAACAACAACCAAACCTGTACTTACGGCCCGGAATTTTATTAACTTCCAGGTTGCTGTTTCAAGAGAATCTTGCTTGGGTTTCAGAGACATTGGATTTGCTACCTAATTCTAAAATCCTGAGTCGATCTGTGATCATATGGGGGAGTTCTCACAATTGAATCAGGTTCTGTTCTACTGCCCTGGCTGTTCCTATCATGAGCATTCTTGTCATGGTGTCTAGGAGACTCAAGCCATTGGAGGGGGTTTGTATATCAAGGCAACACCAAGAAGGAGACTATGCGAATCGTAGGCGGCGCCCAAGGTGGTTTGTCTAGCAAGGGGCGCTTGGATGCCTACAACTATGATTGTGAGGAAGAAGAAGTTTCTTCTTAATTTTGATTGAGGACATAATCTATCTGAGCACCTATTTTTAGTGTTTGTCCTGTTTTACCCCATTCTTACTTTAAAATTCCAGTTTCGTCCAATTTCTCAATTCTGATTACTTTTACATCCTAGATTCTGATTGCTTTCCCAAAAGGGGTCTTGAACCATAGTTTTTAAGGCGCTGCTAAGGCGTCGCTTTACCTGCGCCTTGGCGCTGATGCAGTTTATAGATGGTAAGGCAGTGCTCCGCCTTATGTGCAGTGGCGCCTTATGGGTTTTTTTTTTTAACACATTTTAAAATTACTTGATGAAGATTCCAAATATAGATTTTTTATTGGTAGGTGTATAGTTTTGTTAACACTTGAGATGTATGGGATCAGCTTTACTCCACAAAAAATAACCAAAACAAACAAAACAAAAACACGATTCATAAACAACATTTGGATTTTGTCAAGGGTTTTAAGAAAGGGCTTTGAGAAGGAATCAAGGAACAAGGAAGAACCACTGATCCAAGTGACCATTTTTGCTCCGACAACGGTGAGCTTGCTCCGGCAGCGGTGAGCTTCATTCTTCTTTGACAGGAGTAGAAATATAATGGATGACCTTAGGGCTTAGGCACTCATTTTGGTATCATTGAGGTAAGTATAATAAACACTTGTATTTTTTGTCTTCTTTTCTTTATATTTATAATTTTGTTTCATAATTATGTATTTATATTATATGTTAATATGTTATGATGATTGATGAAGATGAACTTAGTTTATTCACTTTATTGATTTGTTTTCTTGATGAATATCTTATATTGGTATGAATATGAACCTTTAATATTTATTTAACATATAAGTAATAGGATTCAACTAGGATTTGAGCCAAATAGATTGGTTTTATAAAAAAAATTACACATGAACGCTTTAGTCGATAAGGCGACGCTTTATGCCCGCCTTATCGCTAAGGTGCTCCGAAAGACCCTCATACGCCACCGTCGCCTTACCGCCTTAAAAACTATGTCTTGAACTGATTTCAAATTTACGAAATTGCCAATGCTCCTTCATATTTGAACTCTTATCACTTTGGTGGCCCAAAGCGACAAACATTAGGTTTTGGAATCCTAGGTTACATTAATGGATCGGGGATCTACATGTTGTTCGCATGTAATGGCATCTCCCGCGCCAAGCCAATGGGCACACAGGAGTGGGTGCATCATGACTCGTAGGGTGTGAGAGGGATGCACATTCCTCATGCCACTGCGTGTACATCCTTTTCCCCTACTTTAGTTATGCTGTTTTGGATGGTCATTAGTGTTTCGGCATTTTCCCTTAACAAGTTCTCTGAAAAAGGCTTTTAAGGATACTATGAAAAAAAAATTATGGATTTAGAAGGGAGTCACAATAAAATGTGGAGAAAAATTATATGTCATATTGTTAAAAGACAGTTGAGGTCACTTAAAGTCTTAAATGTGTGCTCGTTGCTTTGTGATAGTTCATGACTTCACATTAGTTCTTCTAAAAGTGGGATAAATGGGGTGGGTAGGTTCTAGATTGGGAGAATTCCTTGTGGTAGAAGTGTCAAGAATCAAATCTCATCCTACTTCTTGCATGGAGTGTGTTGATATATACTGTTGATAGACATTGGTTTTTCTCTCACTTAAAAGCTCGAGTTTTTGTGATAAGTGGGCGTAACATGGTATCAAAGCCAGGAGCATGGGTGTTCGATCCCTGGTTGTGCCCTTTGGTGCCACATGATGGTGTCACATGTAGAGCCCTGCGTGTGTGTGTTTGTGTGTGTGTGTGTGTGTGTGTGCGCGTGCTTGCCCTAACTGATGTAGTTGAATCACCGAAACGATCTTATTTTATTAGAAATAAGATTTGGGATGGGTTATATATGTTTTAGGCCTTTGATCCCATGTGTTTTTAATGTAATGAGCCACTTTAATACGCTTAAAATATGGGTAGAAGGTAGGAATACATGATTTACTCCATTAGTTTAGTTAGAGCCCTGTTTTGAGTCAGTTTACGTTATTTTTTGAGTTTCCTACTCAGTTTATGTTATTGAATTAGTTAAGGATTGAGTTATGCCTCTCCTTTCCTTTTTAGTGTACGAGTCTGTTTTGAGTTTTCTACTTAAGTTTGTGAGGGGTACTAGCATTATACATTAATTTTGATTAATCAAAACAAAAATGTTGCTTTCTCCTTCTTGTATGAAGAATCTCATGTGTTTGATCAAGGTTGGTTGATGTTTGATCCGTCCAAACACCTTGTGGTGGGAAGCTCGGGTGCATATCTCTCTCTCTCTCTAGTTCTCTCCGGTACTGTTGATATTGATTTATGCAATCTGTCCATCTCTGATCTGTGAAACTCTTTAATCGAACCACAATTAAACTTGCTGGTTTGAAGGTGAGATTCATGCTGGACTCAATTTCTGATATCAGTAACCATCTGTAGATTTTGTTCTCTACCTGTTGCTGTTTTTAATTTCTTCATCTAATGGTTATTTAGAGCAATGCTACTTCTATTAGGATTGCTAATTTAATAGTGGAGAGCATACCTGATTTATATCTGATCAATGAAGTACACCAACGATTTTGTCAGAATCCTTATTCTGTTTTCAGATCTTAGATTGAGTGGCTACGTAATGGATTCCTATTTGCATTAGGATTCCATTACTCTTCTATTATCTTAATCGATTCTTTGTTTAGTTGGTTCATTCTTCCTAAGATTAATGTCCCCATATCAATTATGTTTTGACATTATATTTCTATTTTGTTTATAATATAACTTGTGAATTGACAGTTTCACCCCTTTCCTAGTGTCATTAGTGTGACACCCAAGAATACAGCAAGTACTAGACCCGCCTGGGAGATCGGTGAAGGTGTGCAAACTTTAGTCCCGCATCACCTAGGGAGAGATTACTGGGCTAGTTAATAATCTCTAGTCTCTTTAACATGGCACAATGCGTCTGAAAGCGTTGAGGCCCATGGGCCAAAGAAGATAATATTGTGTAAGGTTAATGGGGCTGGGGCTTTACAATTAGAATTACTGCATAATTCCATATCTGCCCCTTAGATTACTCTGGAAATTTTCAGCAAAGGTTCCTTGTAGTGTCAAGAGGATTCAATATAAATTTTATGCCCATCCATTGTTCCAATTCTATTCTTTGAATTTCTCCAAAACCTACTTGCTTATTTCTCTGTTGAAAGATTCTTTTCTGGTACTGTTTATTCCTTTAAATTAGTATTATATTACTTAAAGTTCGAGCTTTTGGTATAAGTTATTGTAACAGATGCATGTTGGAGGCTTGAAGCTAATTGTAAGTGTTAAATCAAACTAGGTCTTGACCCGGTTTGTTCATAGGTCGTCCATGTGGGGCAAGTATAGACCCATTAAGATTATAAACCCTAGATGGCCAGATTTCTATAAATAAGAGGTCTAGCCACAACAAAGTAGACTTTTGACCTAATCTAAAAAACTCTCTCCCTATTATATTTTGTCTCTCCCAATTGAGAGTGTGTCTCTAAGGATTTCAATGCTATCCTTGGATTTGGAGAGTGAAACTTTTCCTAGCGAGATCGCCTCAAACCTTGAACGTGACGGTTCATGCAGGAAAGACGCGTAGGACAATTAGATCCATTCATCTGTGAACGAAGCATCATTAAGGTAAGCCTAGATCTCTGTTGTTTTCATTATCTTTCATTGGTATCAGAGCATATGTTCTTGGTTGCATCGTCACACATCTCCGGGCATCACTGCGGTTGTGCCAAGTCGAAATCTTGATCTTATGGCTGCTTGTGTTTTTAGCACCATGGACTTAGCCATGGTGCTTTTCACATAATCACCAATCAGAACTTTGTTGCATGGCACTTAACATAATAAAGCGCGTATTACAATCTTTTTTCAGCCACTCATTGTAGGCGTCCATATCACGGCGATGTGCAGCAAAGGTACCCTCTACGAGTTTGGCCATAGCAACGGCCAGATACTAAGTAATCTTGCTCATTGAGCAAGTATTGGATTTTCTGGTGCCACATATCAAAGTTGGGTCCAGTCAATTTGTCTCCTTTGGTGAGGTCCACAACCTGTTTAGTTGCCATATCACTACACTATGATTTTTAGAGTAGACATTAGGTACACATGGAGAATTTATTCCAGAAATCCTGATTAAAATTAATGGATCCTTACTCCACACGGTGAGACAAAAAAATGCGCTAAGCTTATAATTAAATCTCACGTTAGCTGGACAGAACCATCTATATTCAAATGAATCTGCACAGCTCTGAACTTGTTCTGCAATTTCTGAATTCACTCAATGTGCTAAAAGCTTGTTTCACAGCCCCATATGCTTTCGCTGCTTTGTGGACTTATTAGAGACATTGGATAGAGCCTAGTTTCATTCAGGATAGTTCTGAGCAAGAGAACCAGTCAACCATTTGCTTCTGGTGCTCACATCCTGAATTTGTTTTTATAAGCTGGTTTGGCAGGAAGTAAGGGTTATATGCATGTAATCTTGGGTTTAGCTGCTCCTATTGCCAAAGCCTAATGTATTTCTTTCTTTTCCAATTTATCATACAATGGAAAAGATTTAAACTGTTATAAGTTCAATCATTTTTGGTCTTAAATGAGTTGCAGGATAGGAATTGAAAATTCAGTTCGGCCATAGTCCATATGAACCTAAATAAATCCAATCCATTCCATGTTGAACTGCCACTTTGAAACAAATCGAATTGTGACCTGCAGTAAGTACAATTGGAGAACAAGGTGGCAGAATAGAATATATTGGGAAGATATCACTAAAACAGAAAGATAAATAAAGGGAAAGAAGAAAGCACCTATTCAGAAATGGATGTCAATGTAACCCCCCCCCCCAAAAAAAAAAAAAAGGGGAAAAAATAGTGGACATGATGACTCTATTGCCACTTGATGCGGCAAGATCTGACCGGCACAAAATTTGTGTAGGTCCTGAGTACTCAATGAAGCCTGCAAGTAGAAAGCAAGCAAAGCACCGCGTCGGGCCGGTGCTAAAAACCGTCCAATGCCTAAGTCAGAAATGCAACAACAGGTAATCTATATGTAATTTCTTTTAGAATTTTTTCCATCCCGTTTCATTGGGCTTACCTCCTATTTATAGGATGCCTGGCTGTGGTCACCTTCGGTGAGCTTTCCCCCAGTATGAGTTTTAAGGGGTGGTGACTCTCTGGTTCTTCAAGATATTCTTATCCCTGAGAAGATTCCCAGGAATATTTCGGTATGTGAGATGGTTCTGAGAATATTCCCTCCGGCTGTGCGTGTTTAGGTCTTGTATGTGCGGGCTTGTCCTGGATTTGGGGCTGGTCTTTCGATCCTTGATTCTCTTGCTGGTGTGCGCATTCAGAAGGCGTCTTCCTGCATGGGTTTAGAAGGGAAAAGAGCGGTGCCCCATAGTTTAGTGATTATAGGCTGATCTGGCCCAGGAAGAACATGTGCTCAACCCCACAGGCACGTGACAGGCCTAAGAAGTCCCCGGGCCGCCTAAGGTTTGGCCTCACACCCAGGAAAGAGGAGTAAAGGGGCCCGGATTATGGTCTATTGTATGCTCAGCCGAGGGTTGCTCGGATCAATGGCCTGTTGAGGTAGTCTCTACGCTCCAAAGCTCGATGGGATCATTACTAGCCCGATGTTTGGGCTGAATTATGACCAAGGTGGGAGAACTATGACTAAGCTTAGGGCTTTACCGAGCCCTAAGCTCGGCAACACCACGGCCGGGTGTTTTTTTGG
This sequence comes from Macadamia integrifolia, assembly GCF_013358625.1. Lineage (NCBI taxonomy): Eukaryota > Viridiplantae > Streptophyta > Magnoliopsida > Proteales > Proteaceae > Macadamia > Macadamia integrifolia. The sequence continues at coordinate 5,788,709 of NC_056562.1, read as the reverse complement.
CAAATATATGATCGAGCTCGTTGCTCAAAAGATTGACGACCGAGCCTATTGCTCGGCAGGGCGTCGACCGATTGCTCGGCAGGACTACGACCGAGCCTATAGCTCAACAGGACCTCGATCGAACCCATGGCTCGGCGGGACCGTGTCCGAATCTAACGCTCAGTAAGATTACGTATGAGAACTCGGTAAGGCCGTGGCCAAGACTAGAGCTCGGCCGGTCCTCATCCGAGCTTAACGGCTCGGGCAAGTAGATGCCGGTCCAAAGGCTCGGCATCTTAAGTTCCTTGGTTGGGGCTCGGTCAAACGTGTGCTGAGCCATGTTTTTATTTAGGCTCATCACCACTCAAATAGGAACTTCCTTTTTCTTTTCAAATTCTCTCTCTCTCTCTCTCTCTCTCTCTCTCTCTCTCTCTCTCACACACACACTTTTTTGAGGTCTCATAGGTTCACTAAACATACTCAAAAGGGCTTTCCTTGAGTTTTCAATAACTAAAGCGCTAACGTGCGTTGTAGTTTTTCAGCTTGTTCTAGCGCTCTAGGTGCCCAAGTACATGTTTTAAGGGTGACCGTCGATAGTATGTGATATACAGACTATCATTTCGATTGTAACATTGAACTCCTAAAGCTATAAAATTGTTTTTTTTTGGGGAGGTGGAATGCTGGTCTGTCTCCTCAATAAAATTATTGAGCCAAAATAAAGGTGATTATTGAACAAAAGGATTTTTTTAAGTGCTTCTATATTGTTCTTTGTACCGTAATGTAAGGGTACATAAGTTTCATTTGTCTAAAAGCAGAGACAAGCAATACTTTTAGAAGAGAGTGTAGCGAAGCAGAGCAGCCCAATCCATGAGTTGGAACATCATCAGGTTGGGTTTCTGGTGGCCTGGATCACTACAACCGGCACTGTTTTGGTTAGTTCAATCAATCCAAGTATGAATCAAAGCTCAAAATACCTAGTACCTGTTAGAAGAGGTTTCAGCACAGCAAGGCCAAGTCCCTCCATAAAGTTCTGCCGATGGCAAATTCCAGATTTTAATTTGTTCTTCATTCTTGAATTTTGCCAGTTAAACCATTTCAGGAGTTGATTTTGGTGTGTCTACAATTTCAATGTTAAGAGTGTATGTGTCGGTTGGAGGTCTATGGGTGTCCATAGACCTCCATTCCATGGGATGGTTTTTATTACAAGTTAATCTTTGTTAGTTAGATTTTTCTATTAGTCTTTTGAATTCTGCTCATATTAGAGTCCTACTCATATTATTTAACTGTTTCAAGTTTAATATAAAGAGACTAGCTGGACGTCACACAAGCCTTCCTCCCCAATCTCTCTGTCTCTCTCTCATTTCTCTTCTTCACAGATTCTGGTTAAGCTTTATTTACATAGATCATAATCGAACTCTGAAACTAAAGTTTGAAGAACTAGTAGGAAGTACCAGTCCAACTAGAAGCTCTGCCATAACCAAAAACTAGCTTTTTATGTTATTTTTAATTTCATTTATTCTTAGTTTCTTATACTCCAAGTCTTATCTTTAGACCTGAAAAATTCAGAAATAAAATTCGAACTAAATCCTAAAGAATAAATAGGACTCCAACTACTTATCTAGTGACTGAGAACTGGGCATGTAATTAGTTCATGTTTTCCATAGCAATAAAGTTATTTCCTTTAGCTAATAGCGTCGCCTTAGCAGTGCCTTAAAAACTATTACCTGTATATTGTGCAAGGTTAATGTGTTTTTTCTACATATTACTGGAATTCAATCTGTCATTCTTTTTTTTCAAAATTTGTAATTTTGTATCTGAAGTAATCATTATCTCACTGTTTGTTGTTTGATCATTCCAAATCTTAACATGGTATCCATTTTAATGAATATTTTAATTTTAGTTGACTTATATCTTCTTGCTTTGCTTCTATTTTTCAGATACAACCCTTATGTCCAGGCTAGAAGCAGAATAGACCAACTGAAGCGTCTGGGCCATAGTGTTGATAAGGTTTGGCCCCAACCCTCCTCTTGGTAACCCTTTGCTTGTTCAAACCGAACTTGATTCATACACTTCAGGCATGATTTTCCTCTGATGCACTCTGAATATTATGAAGGTTGAATTCATCTTAATGGGTGGTACATTTATGTCACTGCCATCTGAATATCGTGATTACTTTATACGGAATCTTCATGACGCTTTGTCTGGACATACTTCTGCCAATGTTGAGGAAGCTGTTTCATACTCCGAGCACAGTGCAATAAAGTGTATCGGCATGACTATTGAAACGTGAGTGTGTTTTCTTTTCTTTCTTCTTCTTCCTCCCTCCACACTAAAAAAAATTCCCTGTTTAAAATGGAAGGAATAAGCTGAGTCCAAATGTTCAAACTGATGTTTGAAATGGTGCAAGTCAACTATTGCCCAACTTGTGTCACTTTGATGCAGTTAATGGTCCTAAATAGAACTATTAACTGAATCGGAAAATTGAAGAAGCATAGGAAAGAGGCTTGTTCACCATGAACCAGGCTTGGGTTTGATTATTAAACCATTGAAATGAGAACCATTATTCCCTTGACCGTAATGATAAACTTTTCATTCTACTCAAAATATGCTGTTTACAGTGCTTTCTATAGACAGTAATTAGACCCCTATGTCCGTTGACAAATTTTTATTTAAAAAATCTAATTTGATTCTAATTACAGTTTCAGCAATTTCGGTGGATGCTTAATTGCTTCCCTGGATAAACAAAATACTAATTAAGAAACAAATGCAAAGCAAGAATCCTTATCTAACTAGACTTTTTAAAACAGAAACGTCGTTACTGACTGACAGTCCTTCAGAAAGTTCGCCATTATTTCCCAAATATAGCTCAGAATTGCTAGATTTTGGTCTCGTTGGATGCGTAACTCAATAAGCTCTCAAATAGAATCAAATCACACTGAAAAAGAGGAATTTTGAGCTTCCAAAAGTAGACCTAAGAAAAGTGATGGAAATATCTAATTTCTTGTAAAGTATTGGAACTAACTCATTCCCAATCAGTAAAACTGATCATGTGGTTTTTGAAGCATAAGCACGCTACTGATCTGTCATTAAGGGATGCTACCACCACACACTTTTAGAGTTTAAACTTGAGGCAAATCCTTGTTATTCCTGACAGGATGGAAATGCCCATATTTCCTTTCCTCATGCTGTAAAACATCCAGATACACAATAGTATCAGAACTTACTATCAATTGATCTTGTCTAGTATATTCCCTAGGTTAAATTTCATCTTGCTTGAATTATTACAAAGCTGTTACCTCTGAATGTTTTCCATTTCTTCCAGACATCCAAAAAAAAAAAAAAAGGGACGTACCCAGTGCACGGGGTTCCTAACACTGCGGGATCTGGGGAGTGTTATAATTTTGACAGTCTTACCACTGCTTCGCGGAGAGGCTGTTTCCTGACTCAAATCTGGGACCACTAGATCGAAATGTAGCAACCTTACCATTATGCCGAGACCTGCCGTCTTTAGCTCAAATAACAAATTGTAAATTCTTTGATGTTGTGTCAGTATTCATCTCATCATTATTAAAAAGAGCTATTAGCTGATGTTCTTCCGTTTGATCTTTAATAAATTAGGAGGCCAGATTATTGCCTGGGGCCTCATTTGCGGCAAATGCTTTCTTATGGTTGTACTCGGTTGGAGATAGGAGTTCAAAGTACATATGAGGATGTTGCCCGTGACACTAATAGAGGGCATACTGTAGCTGCTGTAGCTGATTGTTTTTGCTTGGCAAAAGATGCTGGTTTTAAGGTGTGCACTTCACTTAGCGCTTGCACTACGTTGTTTTTTCAATTTGGGAATGTCAAGTAGTTAAGTTTAACCACTTACAATATGGGCATATTGTTTTTCTAGTTTGTTCAGAGTAGACTTTCTCTGTTTTTGTTATCTTTGAGTTTTCTTTTATTTTATTCTCCTTTTTATTTGTTTTCCATGTTTCCGCAGGTTGTTGCTCACATGATGCCTGATCTTCCAAATGTTGGTGTGGAGAGAGATTTTGAAAGTTTCCGGGAATTCTTTGAAAGCCCATTATTTAGGGCAGATGGTCTTAAAATATACCCCACCCTTGTAATTCGTGGTACTGGGCTTTATGAGTTATGGAAGACTGGCAGGTACATATTTCATTTAATAAATGTAGTCCTTGATGATGGGATTAGCAGTTGGGCAATTTCTCTTGTACTCGTCGGGGAAGGCATGGCATGGTCATACGTAGTCAGTTTCAAGCCCATTTTTGGTGAATAATTTTCAGTTTTCCCATTACAGGTATAGAAATTACCCACCAGAGCAACTTGTGGACATAATAGCAAGGATTCTTGCAATGGTACCTCCTTGGACACGTGTTTATAGAGTGCAGAGGGACATACCTATGCCTTTAGTTTCTTCTGGAGTTGAGAAGGGAAATCTTAGGGAGCTGGCTTTGGCTCGGATGGATGACTTGGGTTTGAAATGCCGTGATGTTAGAACTCGTGAAGCTGGAATTCAGGTAAGAAGACCAGCTGTGCTAAGTTTGGGCATGTGGTGCAGAAATAAGACGTTGACAATTTGATTTCCCCTCTCCCCTTCCACCATTTCCGTCCTTTTCTAATCCTTTATGCATATTTTCTGGAAATTCAGGACATTCACCATAAAATTAAGCCTGAGGAAGTGGAGCTGGTCCGACGTGATTATACAGCAAATGAGGGTTGGGAAACTTTTCTCTCATATGAAGATACACGCCAGGTATGGAGACTCTCTCTCTCAAAGGAGTCTTTGCCTGTTCAAAATTGAAAACAAACAAATATCTACATAATTTGTTTTTCAACCTTAGAACCTATGGAGCCATTTGCCATCTAGGTGCAGCTTGCATACCTTAGTCAAAATTGGTGCAATATTTAATGCAAATCATATATTCTCATAACCTGGCCCCTTTCTGAATTTCATATTTTTCTTGTAGGCAGTATCTTGCAGAGTACTCCATAGACTTGCTTCATAAATAGTCTAGAAAATACATTCATCAAAGAGCTCTAGCATCTTATGGTTGCATTGTCTTTGCTATTATATGGATTCATAATGATACGTTGGGATGAGACAAGGTCCTGTTGGCCTTGTCCTTGGAACAGTGTTGCATGTATTACTTTTACCTCCACTCCACCCCACACCCCAAGAACCGAAAAAAAAAAGGATGAAAGAAGAGTTAACTCTCTTGGTAGTATTGTGGTGTAGTTCTAGGCTTCTAGCATTGGTGATTTGGTTTGTAAGAAGGTAATTTGTAGACATCCTAAATTGGGGAATTTGGGTATTTGATTCCTAAAACAGATGAATGGAGTTTTTCCTTATAAATATTTATGTAGAAGGCATCAGTGATGCTTTAGGCCTTCAAAGGAGGTGATTGCTCTAAGACAGGATGGGGTCAGGGGGTTTGTTGATAGAGAAATGTGTAGATAATGGACTAGGTGCTTGTAGCAATATGATAAAAGGGGCAGACAATTTTTGTACTTGGGTATCTTCTGGGATTTGATGTGGGGAGTAAATCAAGATTTCTGAAGCTGTCCTGGGTGATATGAAGTTGGCTGAAAGCTACCTAGGCTGTTCAGGTTGCTGTAGAGAAAGATGTCTCAACTGAAATTTGTTAGGTGGTCAATTGGTTGGTCTTTGGAGCTCCTTTCTTCAGAAGAGAGCTGATTGATAGGGAGTTTCATGAATATGTCAAGTCCTATGATCGTCTGATTCGAATGCAAACATGGACTTTGGCTAAACTCTGGGTGTCAGAAGCATCTCTTAAAGTGGAATCATATGTATGAATTTTGTCTATGGATTGAATTATTTCAATAGAGATATTGAAAAAGGAGATATTTAAATTGCCAGCAGGTGTGTTCTATGTTTACAGGAGACTGCTTTTCATTTATTCAATATTGTGACATTGCTGATTTCATATCATTTTGAAATTGAAGATGATCTTCACTGGAAGGCATTCTATTGTTTTAAGTTCAAGAGTAGATATATGACAGTGACTGGTTCACTTTGACATCACTTCGAGCTTATTGGAAGGGATGCAATCTTGTGAAAACAAAGATTGGACATCTCTAAGATTTGTTTTTGATGATGTCTCCTTCTCATGGATTGGGCATTGGCTACTTAAACCGTTAGAGTGGACGAGTCATGCATAGAAATGATTGTTGGCCTCTTACGAGTTACGACTTGAACTTTGTCTGAACTGTGGATGTCAATGGCACCTCTGAAACTGGAATTATATGCATGGATTTTGTCTTTTGGACTGAATTACTGAATACAGATATTCAAAGGGGGAGTATTTAAACTTCTTGCAGGTGTGTTCTATTTATACAGGAGGAGATTGCTTTACATTTATTCAATATTGTGAAATTGATGTTATAGTATTTTGGAACAGAAGATGATTGGACATTGGCTACTACTAGAACTTTGGGAGTAGACTAGCCATGCTTTGAAATGATTGTTGATCTTTAATTTACTGTGGTGGATCTGTTTTTCATTTCCTTTTCAGATGTTGACATAAAGGATGGATGAGGCAGCTGTATTAAAAACATGTTTAAATTCAGGACTGTCGGGCCCCGTTCGGCCTTTTCGCAGTCTGGGATGCCCATTTTTTGTCCCATACATCCGTCCCAACGGCCCATACTAGGGACGGCCTTCAAAACATCCTATGCCAACACTGGGGTGATGTTAATGTGATAGATTTATAGTTGTTTTTACTTTTTAATTATACTTTTGCTGTTCCTTTAAGAACAAATGAAGAAAAGGGAAAGGAATTGACAGGAAAATACAACAACAACAACAATCATAACCTTATCCCAACTGAATGGGTTCAGTTGGGATAAGGTTATGATTGTTGTTGTTGTTTTATAACTATAAATTCAAGACTAGGGATCCAATCTCTTTAGTTGGGCTGAGGCTATGCTGTTATTGTTGATCCAATCTTCTCATACAGCGAGATTTTGTTCCTTGGTAATATAGCTCTTTTTTGTTGACATACTGTCACCTAATTCCTTTATTTCTGTGTGGGGCAGGATATTCTTGTGGGCTTGTTGCGTTTACGGAAATGTGGCAGGAACACAACATGCCCAGAACTCATGGGGAAATGTTCAATTGTTCGTGAACTCCATGTTTATGGAACTGCAGTTCCAGTGCATGGACGGGATGCCGAAAAACTGCAGCACCAGGTAATGTAGCACTTCTCTTACATTCATCTCTGTCTCTCTGAGTGGAGGGTGGGAATGGGTGAGTGTCCTATCTTACCCCAGTAGTCAGTTACTGTCATTGTTTTGAACTGTTGTTGACCTGATGATTATCAGCATTGTGGCGGCCTGGTCTGAATGTTTGGACCATGCCACTAATTTGGTGACTACTATAAGATATGCTTTCCAACAAGTCATGGTGCATGGCGCAGGATTTTGGCACTTCTTCTAAACACACATGAGATGACATATCTGGACTTCATTTTGTTAAAAACTTTTGGCTCTTAATGAAAAACGAACTAATGTGGTAGGTTACTTCAAGCATTGTTTTTAAAGGAAAGTTTGTCAGACTGTATGGGGGGAAAAGCACAATGGTCCAGTGATCCAAGCAATAGCACTCTGCTTATGTCATAATGGATTCTGGTTCAAGGTCCACTCTAACCAGCTTCAACTTCTTATAGAAAATAATAAAATATTAATCACTGATTCACCAATTTATTGACAGTGCAGATGTTCTGAATGGTGCGACTGTCAAAACCAGAGGGTCCACTGACAATTCAGGGTTTTCAAATTCAGGGTTTTTGGGAACACCCTGGGGTCAGATCACTGATGTGGATCAATCCCCTGAAAAGTTTGACCATGCAGTTGGTGATGCTTTTAAGCCGTATTTTAAGGACCATCAAACCAGGTCTGATCACTGTTATGCACTTATGCATCGGTCACCAAAAAAGGTTGACCATGGCTGGCCATATGATGGGTTAATAACGCCCAAGACGGGTAACCCTATTTTTAACAATCTTCCTATCTATCTTCCTAATTAACAGTCAAAAGTATTTACATGTGTTAAAATACCACGTCATTCACTTATAGCACCTAGTTAGCAGCCAAAAAAATAACCAAAATATACCAATGATCACGTTCCAATGATCACGTTCTCTACTAATAGAAGCTAATAAACATAAAATAGTACACAATCCATAGAATTCAATAGAATGTTCACCCCTAGAGATCATATGAGTACGGTAGGAGCCCCTTATCTATTATGTATTTGTATGTATATTATATATTCTACAAATTTACTTATTCATATTTAAGCAGGTAAATGGGTAGTTTAGAACCCCTAACATGTTCCTTAGGTTTTTAGCTAAATGGAAGATAGTCTTTACCCTTGCCATAAAGAGAATAAAACCTTTACCCTTACTCTACAGTATGCCTTTGTGTCGTAGAACCTTGCATTCATGGAATCCTATATTTGAGTCACATTGAGTCTATTCTTTCTGAAGTTATATTTATAATTTCATTTTGGTTGACTATTTAAATGGACAAACCTAGACGGTTCTTTGTCAATTTCTTTTCACACGTGATGGTGTGTAATGTTATAAACATTGGCCTCTGGTCGTTGATGGTCTGAACAGTAAAAGTCAGGTCAGACCATCAAAGCCAAATGTTATTCTTTTTCATTTTTATTTTACCATCTGTCAGATATGGCCATTATATTTATAAAACATATGATGCTCCTAATGTCTGTACCAAGGTTTTTCCTTAGAAAGTTTAATATAGTTGGATTAGATTTATGTAGATATTTTCTTTTTCTTCAATTTATCTTATAATTGGTTGATAGTCACTTCCATTTCTTCACAGTATTTGTGGCATTTAATCAGTTGACACCTGATCTGAGATTTTTTAAATCCTCTTGTCTTTTGTTGGAACAGGGCTATGGTACACTTCTGATGGAAGAGGCAGAGAGGATTGCACGTTGGGAACATAGATCAACAAAACTAGCTGTAATTTCGGGTGTTGGAACCCGACATTACTATAGGAAACTGGGTTATGAGCTTGAAGGGCCATACATGGTAAAATATCTTGTTTAACAAATAGGAATGTGATAGTCACAATTTTCTTTATCTTTTCTCAAGGGTAATGTAAGAATCAAAATCCTTATATCTGTGTTCTGAAATTCGATATGATAATTGGAAAGAATACACATCCGCATGCCAGAAGAGCTAACACGAAGAATTGGAGTCTTGTGATTGCTTAGAAACTGTAATTGATAGAGTTGCTTCAGAAACAAGGTGGATCGACAAGAGATGCCTTTCCATGGGAAGTAAAATATGGAAAAGATGGTTAGAGTCATATATTGCCTTTGTTTCACCAGAGCCGGATATAATTTGTTCAATATTGTTAAAACCTAGCAAACTCATTCATTTTGTAGTTTGGGACAGGTTGTATTGTTGTAATTAGTTAGCCAGAGATTTCAATTCAAACTCTCTCGAAGGAGTTGTATGTTATGGTAAAGAGGAAAGATGCACAAATCTAGCCTGGGCCTAATTAGTGGCCAAGCCGGATATCTGGGCTTATCAGGAAAACCAAGAAGATAGTAGTCGAAGCAAGCAAAGGTTTTGGAACGAACTAAAAAAATTCTTGGGCAACCATTTCAATTCAAGGACCTGAACATCCATCAATAATTGAAATGGAAGCTATGAGGCTGCATTTTCCACTTAATTTTCTTTTAATTTCTTTTTTCCTTCAATTGAAATGCAAGCAAAAAATGTATTATACTTGTATGCACCTTGAATTTTATACAGCTTCACAAGTAGTCTCCACTAATTGCTTGTTCCACCTAGCTCAGGTGAGGATTTTATTTTATTTTATTTTTTATTTTTTAATTATGAAAGAAAAAAAAATCCTCATCAGCCCTCGTCAACTGAGTCAACCTTCCATTCCCTATTTCTACTTCTCCATGGAACCACCACGACGACCACTCGTTACTCCATTGAGAGCTCCACTGCTTCCATGGGAACCTCCCAACACCACTTCTACCCTCCATTACAATGGGGAACTAGCAATTGCACTTTCTGCACAATCGACGACCGTTGTGCCCTCAAAAGGTCAGTAGTGAGTCACGCACGGTAGCCAGACTTGTTGCAGATATCAAAAAGCAGTTTACAGTGGAGAAGAAAATACTGTAATAAAACTACAACGGATTGCTATGAGAAGAGAGCGCATTTCGCCATATATTTAACCTTCTCTACTGTAATCCTGTTATCATCTATAAATATGGAGTTACTAATCTCATCATTCTTTCCAATTTATTTCCAAACTAGTTCCTCAGTATTGTATTTCTTAGATACAGAACAAGAAACACCCAAAACCTCTAAAAGTTGAAAAACCCGAAGTCGACAGAGGGGAGAGGAAAAGGGAGTAAAGAAATCTCTTTACTCTATAAGACTTAGCTTGATTAGAGATCCCTGGGAATGATCTTGACTTTCTCCCATGTCACATCCATGTGCCCTTTGTATCCCACGAGTCGATGGGGGCAGCCAGCTTCGATGCTGGAGAAGAACGGCACCACCACGACCATCGAAGACGAGGATGATCATGCCTATCACAACCATGAATCCAACTGATAGTTACCTACACAATAACAAAGGAGAAGAAGAAGTTAAATATATAACATAGGAAAGTCTGTACGCACCACCTGATTGAGAATCTCCTAGTAAACTTCAAATTTCATATTCTGCGATTAATTAAAAAAGAAAAAAGAAATAAGTGATAACAAATGGAAGGTGATTGCAAGACATTTTGACAATAAGAATATAATGGGATATTCATGCTTTTGCAAACCAATTCCTCTCACCATAGGCCATCCATCGTGATACTCAATGCAGTACTAGCACCTATGATCTTCACGGTTCAGTCGGCAATTGTTCACCTTTCTACAACCCCTCTTTCAATTATTAGTTTATTACTCATCAAGCAGAGGGGTGAAACTAGGGCCAAGAACAACCAAGATCCTGCTGATCCATCCCAGCCCCAGCCCCACCACTCCACCACCCACCCCCCCCAAAAAAAAAAAAAAAAAACCCAACCAAAAGGAAAAAACCTGGTACTTATGTCTGAATACATCCACAGATGTGGACAGGAATCTAACCAGTTATATGTTGCAGAACAATAAGATAAAGGCTTGTATGTGAGATGTAACTTAAAATACTAGATTAGCACTATAGAGTTAGTCAAGTTTATACAGTCAAAGGCAATCCTGTTCAAGTATGGATCAGGTAAAGTCAATTAATCATAGGTTGGGTTCAAAATGACTCTCACATGAGTTCTGTAATAGTTCCGAAGATGCCACTCGCATCATCCCAACTGACTCGAGGGGCATCCTAAACCTACAACCACCACATCTCTTCACCCATCATCAAGGTTTGAAGTTTCAGTATTGAGCAATGTATTATAGATGTGGGGCATATTGGAGAGATGCTACTACGCCTAGAAACTTCGCCTGCACTCCAATCACTATATTTCAGGCAGGTCCAAAATCCTAACCCCAAAATGAAACCAGTGAGCAACCAACAACCAAACATGGTTTCAAAACATGGAACTGGGATCCAGATAGGTCCCTGGATCGGTCTGGCCATCCAGCCAATCCCATCCCAATTCTTGAAAAGGTTAAACCGGTCCTTCACCAATCACCTGGGGTTGGGTTGGTTGCCCATCAGGGACCACACCTTTAGGAGTAGTCATGAACAAGAGGGCATGTCCATCATTGAAAATTCCAAATGGGTGACTTTTGGAAAGGATCTGTGACAATACACCCTAGGAATAGAGAAATCACAAAAGAAGGAAAATGAAAATGGGGTTAAATTATCAGTAGTCCAAAAAATACCTAAAGGATTTCTGCTGTCCTCTCTTCTACACAGATTCATTTGACGCCAAGAGAGGGGTGGATGGAGGGTGGCAGTGGCAACTCCCACACGCTGCAATAACTTTTTTTTTGGCAAACGCTGCAATAACTATGCAGTGGACAATTTCTCCCCCCCCCCCCGGCATTTGTCTCGATACAATGGTTATGTATTGACCTGTATTGACCAACTATTGGGTCATATCAATCAAAGCAGAGAAATCATATGATAAGTGAGTTTGCCTACAGAGACAAACCATGACCACCTGACTAACTTCCTTTCTATTTTTTTTTTTTTTTTTTGGTTAAGTTTCTATTCAGTTGACTACTAGAATAAAAATCAACACTCAATCCAACCAATGAACAAGTTCAGACTAGAGGGAGATGTAAAACTGTTTCCACATATCAATTTAAAGCCTAAATGCAATCATCCACACAGCTATAAATGCAAGAATACCATATCTATGCATAAATCAGATAATAGAGCAGACTAAGTAGACATTCGTATCAGTTCTTGGATGGACCAGAATTCAAACAGAAACAAGTAGTATGTGGTATGAGCACAACCAGGTTCCATGAATTTCAACTGCAGCTCATCAGCAACAACAATGCTGATTACATCACATACAGCTGAAACACAGAGACATACACCTGTATCACCTCAACATTATTACTAAAGCACTAACTCAATGCACTACACACATGCTTCACGTAAATCAGGAGTTAACAAAGCCATGCAACTCAACCAAGCCTTAACATTGTCTTCTAACAAAAGAATTTAAGAAAGAATAGCATCCGCCTGTGGCTGCACTTCTAGTGCAACCCAAACCAACACAAGAGGCTGCTTCATTCAATTTTTAAAAAAATTGTTATCCACCAAGCAATTGCCCTCCAAATCTTCTCATAACAACAGAAATAGCAGTAACATCATTCACTCATTATTATCTGAAAGAAAAAAGGGTTAGGCCATTTATACCCCAATAATTCATTGAATCTCATTTACCAAAAAAAAATTAGAGGTAAAATGCACAAGTTTTCTCAAGTGAGAAATGCCCTAGCTAAAGATGGCTTGCCTGAAATGTTCTGAGAACAAAAGGAACAAAACTTTTTGCTCCAAATATTTTTGACTGGAAATTTATGGGAACAAGAACACACCCCTCCCAATAAATTTCCAAACAAGTCATTTCCATACTGAGAACAAGGAAATACCAGGAAAACTATCCATATACACTGCCAAACAGGCTTTAAGTTTGTGAACTGTTCCTCATTTAAAATACCCCGTTCACTCATTTGCAGTTTCTGTAATGAATGAGAGAAAACCAGATACAGTGTAAGGAGTAATCTACACCCAGTTTCCTGGCAATGGTTACACTTGCAGCCTATGATCCCTTGCTACTGTAAGATATGTATCAGACTAAACTGTGCACACAAATACGTTTGGTAGGTGGAGCTAAATCAGCACATTATACCACCAGAACCATCCATGCCATTGCTATCAGTCTGAATAGTGTGCATAAATTCAATTACAAGTGCAAATGCTATTGCTAAAATAGGGAGCAGACCAGCAACATTACAAAGACCTAAGAGAGTAATATACGCTTAATTGAAAACACAGAATCCAGTGAAAATGAAGTAGAAATGAATGATGGCACTTGGCAAGGAAAGAAAGATTGAATTGCAGTTAGTCTTATATGGATTTCACTTCAACAGAAAGACCACTAACCATTAATGCCTTTGGATGGGGACCATTCCTACATGTTAATGAATTCATCCAAAACACAAGAATGTATTTCAGAATCCTACCCACAACAGAATCATGAAAGAAGACAAAGGTCTGCAATACTCACCAATCCAAACAAATTAATAGGATAACTAGGTCTCCTCAAGTCCTTCAACCTCTAAAATTACGGCTCCAATCCAATGGTTGGATTTGGAGATATTATAGAGCTATTGAAATGGTAACTAAGAGTTCAGAATTAGAAACAAAACAATATCCACGCATCAAAACCGCAGTTCAACTCCAAATTAGCATCATATCCTCTACTCATTAGATGGAACTTAAGACCTAAAACCCCTCCTATTCCAACCAAGGTTCAAGAACTCGTTTCGTTTTGGTGTTTCGGTGGTTTCAAACGGTGTACATTTTCCATGTGTTTTGTTTGGCCATTTTGGGGGTTAATGGTCGACATTAGCAAAATGAACGAAACGAAATGACCGAGATGACCGAAAATTTTGACGAAATAGTGCATTTTTTGGACTGAAATTTCGAAACAAAATACCGAAATTTTGGCAAGATGACCGAAATTGTGTCTTTTTGTGTTTCGTATGCAATTTGTTTCGATAAAAAAAAAAAATACGGAAATATCCAAGATTTCGCCGAGTTTTTGAACCATGATTCCAACGGCCATAATGCACAATCCAACACCAACATGTAAATAGTAAAAAAGCAACCCAGCGCACAAGGCTCCCGCTACTGCAAGTTCTGGGAAGGGCAAATATACGCAGCCTTACCCTCTGCTTTGCAGTAGAGGCTGTTTCCAAGTTTTGAACATGTGCCCAACATGTTGCAATAGTGCAACTTAACCGTTGCACCACAACCAACACGTAAGCAGTAACTAAAAACAAAATTAGAAACGAGCAGTACTTCTCCAACAGTAGAGAGATAAAAAACCACATAAGAATCAAAACTCACCACCAATCAATGGCCAGAATAAGGTACACCAGTACCTTAATGTTGCTATTCAACAGGAACAGAAATAGCTACCGTAAAATCAGGATTGGTAGCTACCAGAAGTAGTCAAAGTGTCAAACCTTAGATCAGATCAGCCCCTCATACAGTCAGAGGAAGGTTATGTGGAGGGATCGGATGATTAGATGAACCATAACAGTACCTTCATTACCACAGTCTAGTGACTCATAAGAGATCCCGCAAGCACCAATTTGTTAGCATAACTCATCGGCAGTTTATATCAGCAATAACCTTTTCACAGCAACAAAACAAAGTCAAGATAACACCACAGTAACAGGTAGTGCGGGTTTGAATATTTCAGAACCAGAAAGTAAGATTAGAGAAGAAGAAGAGATACAACTTCAATTTCTTACCCAAGCTTCACCTGGCTTCCCACTGGTCTGTTCATTGTCCCTCACAGCCACATGTTGCACACAGAGAATTGCAGCAAAGAAATGGATTATCAAAGTTGTGATTTCATTTGCTGCACTCTTCTCTTATTACTTATTAATAAGTTTAATCTCCATTATGTCACCAAAATAGCACCTAATATGTGGTAATATAACAGCAACAACTATTCTAACAAGTTAGTACTGAAATTAGAAACAAATAACTAAAAGAAGCTATTGATAGTCTTCTTATGCAAGGCATGAGAAGGGCCCTAAATATGCCCAGACCTGGCCCATTAATTGAGCCTAAACATGAACCGCATATGGGCTTTAGGGGCTGGGCTCGATGGTACTTAATGGATGGCTCAATGGTGGCTGCTGCTGGCTTTTCTTCTTCTTCTTGCGCCTATACTGTTGCTTGTATCTTGGATCTACATCATACGTTCACTGTTTGTTACTTTGCAAATGGGCTACGGTTTTATTTTCTTGTTGTTCTTGGTTTACTCAGCATTTTCCGTAGGGTATTGTCGACTTCTTGTGCACATGATACCATAAAAAACTGAGTTAAAAGGGCCAATGAATGAGGAGATGCACATTGTTGGAAGGTGTCTGGAGCATTTGGCAAGAAAGAGATAACATGATTTTTACAGGAATGACGCAATGCATGTGATCAAGAAAATGAATATTTGAACAGCATGGTATCCTTCAAGATTAAAAAATATTTCATGGAATTTTGGAATTCAATTCTTCAATGTGGACAACAATTACATGGTCCACGAATCCAGGCCAGCAGCTGCAGGGACGATTAGTCAATTTACTCTCCAAACCTCCTTTGATAATAAAAAATAAATATATAGAAGACTAGAAGTTGACTTTGAAGGTAGCTCAAGATGTTAGTTGGCCTTGAAATGTGAATCAAGTGAGTCTTATAGAACGCCTAGCTGTATTGCATTAGCCCTAAGTAACCTGAAGTTGTCTGCAGGTTCTGTTGTAGCCTCAATTAACCAGAAGCATATGATTCGTCTGTGGGTAAGCATGTCCCACTTTCAGATCAACTAGTGACAGAGAACAAAAGATTTGACTCCACAATATTATGGACCACATTTCCCTCTCCAACAACAAGCATCCAAACACATACAGACAGTTCTCTTGTCTAAATGGAAGGTATGGGACAATTGTATTACGAAAATGCTTTCTCAGCATTACAGCTGATCAGATAAGGTCATCCATAATAAGATGTAGTAGCTATACAAAAAGCCCTGCAAGACCTACATATATAAATAAAAAAGAAAATGTAATGGTGAGATTTAGATTGCTCATTAGATTCATGGTGGTTAACTCTCTTCCCTTCTATTATTAACTTGCACTTATCAATGTTATACAGACTTTAACCACATACGTCAGACCATAACATATCATTAAAGGAGCAAGCAATGTCCCAGCCAGTAAAAACTGAAGACAACCGAAAAGAAAAGCATGGCACAAAAGTAAGCAAAACCACTGGTCTCAAACACATTTCTCTATATCATGTAAATATACAACTCATTGGTGCAATTAACCAACAGGTAATTCCATGCTATGAGCATGTATATAAGTGAGAAGTAGAACCTCTTACATCATCATCCACTTTCATCTCCTGTCAATTTTCGGAAGGCGTCTTTGCCACGATTGAGAGGGCGTGTAATCCATTTTGCAACTCCTCTTGCAACAAATTATAAATGAGTCTATGTCGCTTCACCATACTCTTGCCTTCAAACTCCTTTGAAACAACTTTTAAATTAAAATGCGTCTCACCCGCGCTTCCTCTAACACCCGCATGCCCAGCATGTTGATAGGAGATATCTTGGATTTCCAGTTCAACAGGATTAAGCACTTCTCCCAGTCTCTGCTTAATCCTTTCTCCTCTACTACCCAAAATCGTACTCGAAGAACTTGAAATCGAAGTAGATTCGATCTCAGCAATTGAACTCGGATCAGATTTCTGTTTCTCAAAACCCAAATCAGAATTCAAATTCCCATCCAATTTTGAATCAGAATTCAGACTTCCGGATTGATCTCTCCTACTGGCACCTTCTTCGGCCTCCATGAATACTTGGAGGGCCTTCTTCTGCATCAAATTCAACATGTTCACGAAACCATTATTCCTCGACGGGGTCAAACTCTGCCGAAGCCCAAGCAACTTCACGAAATCAGGCGAAACTTTCAGAATCTCCGAAACGGGTCTGCCAGAAAGCCCTTGAACAAGAAGGGCAGCGAGTCCCTTAGTAAGAACCGAGTCAGAATCGGCCTCAAAATAAACGATCCTATCTGGGTCGAGGTAAGCTCTAACCCAGACCTGAGAGACACATCCCTGGACCTTGTTCTCAGATGTCTTAAACTTGGGATCGAGAGGGGAGAGATTTCGACCATAGAACAAGAGCTGTTCGTATTTGGCTTTGGGTTCCTTAACGGATTGGAAGAGCTTCACAATTTCTTGGAGTTTTGGTGGGAGCTCTTCGACGGGTTGAAGAGAAGCAGACGTAACAGAAGATGATGAAGAAGAAGAGGGGAGCCTAGTGGGTAATCGTTCGATTGAAATTGAGGAGAAAAAGAACAGTCTGGATGGAATAGTCACTGAAGTAGTTAGGGATTTGGAGGTTGGGATTTGGGACTTTAGGAATTGTTGTATTCTTGGGGCAAATAGACGGAACGAAGGGGAAGAAACTGCCATTGCCGAATAGTTTTGTAGTTTCTTCAAAATGTGTCGAGAGAGAGAGAGAGAGAGAGAGAGAGAAAAGAGAGAAGGCAATCTTGTAAGGTGAACGGTGGTACCGTCAATGGTTCACCCGTTGAATATAAATATTACTCAGATTCAACCCCTACGGTTTAGCGCAGCTGCCTTGGAGGGGACATGACACTCCGTCTCAAGAAGCGAGGCCTCGTGATTAAAACTTCATCGTGTATTTTGGTATTTGACCAAGTGAAGGTGTTAAACGGCTAGGGAAAAAAGAATACTATCCACAGGCACATGTACATGTCTACACTCTAGACATAATGGATGCGAAAATACTGTGCTACCCTGTATTTCCTCCTCATTGGCTTATGTGTAAGAAACATGCTAATCTGGGCAGAGAAATGCCAGATGTGCGGGTCAATGAGAGGACAAATGAGAACATCTTCAGAGCACATAGGGGGCAATATGGTCTTTCTTGCACCATCTTGTGTCTGGGCATTTCCTGTGCCTGAATGGTTTTTTTCTGAAAAATAAAGAAAAAATAAAAAGGAACTTTGTTGGGAAAGTGTGGCTCCTGCACCGAAGATATAGGGATTGACGAATTGATAACCAGCACTCATAAAAGGTGGAAATGCCACCTCTCTTGATTTTTCCACTAGTGCTCTCATGGGTCCTTGTGCAGGTGCAAAAAGGGGCAAATTGTCTATCCCATGATAGGTGGAAATACCACCTCTATTGATGCTTTCATTTGTGCTCCCATTGGTCCTTGTGCATGTGCAAGGGCCACGCTCCCCCACATGTAACACTTCTTTAAAATATATTTGGCTATTTTTTAGCGGCCTCAACTTCAAGAGGTTGAGGAGTCATGGTTCTTAAAATTAGGGTTGATAGGATACGAATTTTTAAGATCATGATGGGAAATTCAAACCCAAAAGTATAGTTTTTTAGATTCTAACCTGTTCCAAAGTCGACGTGGATAGATCAGATCGATATTGACCAAGACCCATACCATATCTGATACCCATGTTTTTTTTTTTGGTGGAAATATCTGATACCAATTACTAAATCCATATTAGGGATTTGAGGACCAAAAGCATAGGTTGTACAAAAACAATGCAGAACTAGCACTTGCCAGCACCTCCTTTAAAGCAGTTGGGTGTTGGCAATAGTAGTTGGATTGGGTTATATCATAATGAACCCCACCCTTTTAACCAGACAACAAGTTGGTGAAAAGTTAAATGCAACTGATGTAAAAGTATTTTATAAATGTGGTCTAAAAATATTTGTCACTTGATAGATTAATGAGGCCCAAATTTTATAGATGGATTGATCTTAGAATCTTTTATTCACATGTAAAATTAAGGTCTAAGCAAAATAATTGATAACTAAAGCTTTGAGTATTCAAGAGTACGAAAGAATGCACAATGGTAGTTGTAAATGATTGAATTAAATTATAAAATTTGACGCATGGTTTATATAGACTATATATTATGTCTATCATTAGTATTTCAATATCATCATTCCACATGCCGCCTGATATGCTCAAATTAGTCACCCGGTGAGACAAGAACACGTGGTACCCCAGGAGGGGACACGTGGCACCCAGCCGGGCGACATCCACCGCAACCAAGACTCCAGAGTGGGAAAAAAGAGGAGAGAGGCGCGCGAAGGACTCTAAGAACGTACGGAGGAGGAGATACCCGAGGATGGGAGATTCCCCCCCGAAGGAGGGAGGACGTATCTGGGTGGGACTCGCAAAACCCTATAAGAGGAAACCTTAAAAGAGGGAAGAGGTAGGTCAATACTCATATACCATTACTCTTGTGAAAAATTGTTCTGCCGGTTTCTAACTTGGACGTCGGAGGACTAATCCTGGAGACATCTCCGGGCCTCTGCCTTCTGTGCTTGTGCAGGGTCGACATTCAGCCTTATACAGATTTTCGGTAGTAATAGATTGGCACCGTCCATGGGAAACGACAGAGTAATGGTGGGGAAAATCTACAATCATAAAAAAACAAGAGCAGCGTCGAGTACAAATATGAATGAGGGGGAACCTTCAAAATCTTTCCCCCCCCTCGACCGACATCAGTGAAGAACGGGGAAATAATGACTGGGAAGGTTCCACGAGGGACCAGTGCTCGGTTGGACATTCGGTGTGCAGAGATAGTAATCCTCCACCCTCTCCTAGGGAGCAGGAATATGTGACGAGGGAGCAGTTCGACGCCCTTCAGGAGAAGTATAACTAAATGACCGAGACAATGAAGGAGGTCTCCAAAGCTATCTCTCAGGAGACCGGTGGAGCAGCGCGAGGCGCCCATGTCCAACCAAAACGAGTTCAAGATGAGGATCGGAGTAGTTTAGGATCAACAAGGTCTGGTCAGAATCCTCGAAATCGAGCAATAAGAGAGAGCCTCGCACCCAAAGAAAGGACGCGATGTGCCACAAGGGCCGGTCATGAGGAACCACACCAAAGAGACGGTCAGGGACATGAAGACTCAGGGTTGAAGCAGATGATCCTAAACCTGAAAGACGAAGTTCAGAAGGAAGCATAAAATCAGACAGGAACTTGCGAGCTGGACCTCACTAATGACACGGCTCTAGCTGAGGAGGTCATGAGGGATCTGCTCCTGATCGGGTTTTGTCTACCCAAATACGACACATACGACGGATCTGGGGAACCCCTCGATCATCTAGAGGGCTTCAAGGTCGCGATGCAGTTCCACCAAGTTTCAGAAAACATCATGTGTCGTGCCTTGCCTTTGACGTTCAGAGGAGCGGCAAGGCTATGGTACAACTGCCTGCCGACAAAATCAATTCATAGCTTCAGTGATTTGAGTTACTTCTTCGTGAAGGGATTCTGCAGTAACCAACCTCTTCAAAAGACCATATTGAACCTGACCAACGTCAAACAACATGAAGGAGAGTCACTGCGAAATTACATGAAGCGCTTCCAGCAGGAGAAGATCATTATCAGAGACCTAGACCCAAAAGAAGAGTTCACGACCCTATTAGGAGGCGTCAAAGACAAAGAGCTAAAAAGGTCTTTAGCGAAGCATATATTGAGGAACCTAGCCGAGTTAAGGGCTTGGTGTGATAAGTATATTCAGATGGAAGAAACCCTTCAAGCTGACGAAGAAACTGAAGCGAAGACGGGGAGGAAAAGAACCTCAAGAGGTAATGACAAACCTTCCGAGGGTAAGAGACGAAAGTTCGAAAGTGATTGGGCGCCCAGTCCGTCGAAGAAGTTCGAGAATTATGCGCCCCTAAACTAGAGATAGACGGATGTGCTAATGTAGATAAAGGACTCCCCAGATGCCAAAGCCATGAAGTGGTCAGGGAAGATGGGACGACACCCTGAGAGATGCAACATAGACAAATATTGCCACTTCCACAGGGACCACGACCACGACACCGAAGATTGTTGGCACCTAAAGGGAGAAATAAAGGAATGATCCGAAGAAGATATCTGGGCCGATTCATAGACCACAAAAAGGAGGATGCCCAAGACGGTAATGACCGCAGGGACAACCGCCAAAGAGACAACAGAGGCCACCATAAAAGAAGGGGGCCAGCCCGCAGAGGCAATCAGGAACGACGAAGGGACCCAACACCCTAGAAAGCTGACCATCTCCTCTGGGATGATCATAAAAGCCCAACTAGGGTTATAGCAACTATTAGTGGAGGCCTAACCACTAAAGAAAGTTCTATCTCGGTCAGGAAAGCAAAAGCCTATACGAGAAGCGTGCATGTGGCTAAGTGGACAAACAATAAGGTGAAGATAGGGATGGTTATCTCCTTCTCGGATGACGACCTAGAAAGGGTGCAGACGCCACACGACGATGCGCCCTGGTAATCACCATGACCATAGCCGATTGTAGAGTAAAAAGGATCTCGGTGGATGACAGTGGCTAAGCTGATATCCTGTTCCTTGAAGCTTTCCAAAAGATGGGCCTAAATGAAGGAAAGTTGAAGAAGGTCGAACACCCGTTGTAAGGGTTCTCGGGTGCCCCGATCAAAGTAGAGGGATCGGTTAAGTTGCCAATAAGAGTCGATACTGGAGACCGCCAAGTAACAGTCATGATCAACTTCCTGGTAGTGGGCATCACTCTGGCTTACAACACCATCTAGGGAGAGTCAGTTTAAACCTGCTGAAGGCCCTCATCTCCACACCACACTTCAAGATGAAGTTCTCAACCAATAACGGTGTCAGTGAATGTCAAGGCGATCAGGAGGGGTCCTGAAAGTGCCACACCACCACCTTATGGGGAAAAGAAAAAGCAGGCGAGGCACTCCGGATAGAAGATCTACACGATGACACCAGTTATCAGAGGGGGAATCGGCTGAGGAGCTTATACAAGTTGAAGCCGAAGAGGGGGATAATACTCGTCAATTCCAAGTTGGGGCTATAATGCCAAGGAAACAACGAGAAAAACTCATCTCATTCCTCTAAGAAAATTCTGACATCTTTGCCTGGTCAGCCTTAAACATGCCTAGTACAGTAGAAGAAGAGGACCTTCGCCCTCGAGAGGCAGCAGAAGATAGACGAAGAGGTAGAGAAGTTGTTGAAGGCCAAGTTCATCCGTAAAATCCAATACTCATAGTGGATATCCAATGTGGTGATGGTCCCAAAGGCGAATGGGAAGTGGAGGATCAGTATCAACTTCACCGATCTGAACAGGGCCTTCCCAAAGGACGGCTACCCCCTGTCAAAGATAGACCTCCTCATCAATGCCACTACAGGACATGAGGCATTGAGCTTCATGGATGCATACTCAGGGTACAATCAGATTAAGATGTTTGAGGCCGATGTCCCGAAGACATCCTTCTTGACCAAGGGGGGACTGTACTGCTATGAAATGATGCCCTTCATACTAAAAAACGGAGGGGTCACCTATCAAAAGTTGATGAATAAGATCTTCAAGGGGATGATCGACAAGACCATGGAGGTATTCGTGGATGACATGCTTGTGAAAAGCCTGAAGGCAAAACACTATATCCGAGACTTAGAAAAGGCGTTCCAGGTACTGAGGCAATATGACATGAAGTTGAACTCGACAAAGTGCGCATTAGGAGTAGCGTCAGGAAAGTTCCTCGACTTCATCATCTCGGAGAGGGGGATTGAGGCCAACCCGATGAAAATACAGGCCATTCGAGATATGAAGTCACCACAAAACGTGAAGCAAGTTCAGGAGCTAACAGGCAGAGTTGCCGCCCTAGGACGGTTCATGTCTCGGTCAACTGACAAGTGCCTTCATTTCTTTAACACCTTGAAGGGATTCAAAAATTTCGAATGGATGGAGGAATGCGAGAAGTCCTTTGAACAATTGAAGGAGTACTTAGCGATGCCTCTGCTACTGACGAAGCCAGACACTGAGGATACCTCGCAGTTATACCTTGTTGTATCAACAGTGGCGGTAAACGCGGTACTAATAAAGGAAGAAGGAAGGCAATAGCGGCCAATATATTATGTTAGCCGAACCCTTTTGGATGCCGAAACAAGATACATATGGAGAAAGTGGCGTATGCCCTAGTAATAGCGGCAAGAAAGTTGAGGCCCTATTTTTAATCACACATGATATGCATGGTCACAGACCAACCCCTGAAGAAGATACTACAGAGGCCGAATATGTCCGGCCGCCTGGTAAACTGGGCCATAGAGTTGGAAGAATTCGACATCCAGTACAAACCGAGGACCGCGATAAAAGCACAGGCTCTGGCATACTTCATAGCCAAGACAACGATCCCAGATGAACCCCAGGAGTTTGCCAAGGCCTGGGCATAAAAGACTTAGACATTGTATATGGATGGTGCATCCAACAGTGTGGGAAGCGACGCAGGGATCATACTAGTCATCCCTAAAGGATTCAAAATTAAGTATGCCCTATGGTTCGACTTTGATGCCTCCAACAATGAAGCTGAGTATGAAGCACTAATAGCCAGAATTAATCTGGCGTGGGCTTTGATGGTACAAGAGTTAGTGGTGCACAGTGACCCATAGCTCGTGGTGCGATAGGTCAATGGAGACTATGCAGCCAAAGAACTAAGGATGGCCGAGTACTTGAAGACGGTGCGAGAGAAAGTGACAACCTTCAAGGAGTTCGAGGTAAGGCAAGTACCGCAGGCAGAGAATGCCAGTGCGAATGCACTGTCGCAGCTGGCCACCTCTGACTTCACGAACCTTGGACAATCAGTGTATTTTGAAGTGTTACCCCAACCAAGCATTGAAAGACCTCAAGAGGTGTTACTCGTTGGCGAGAACGGCCCCAGCTGGATGGATGCCATAATCAGGTACTTAAAGGAAGGAGTACTCCTCAGAGATAGGGATGAGGCAATGAAGGTACAAATGCGGTCAGCATGTTTCCTATTAAAGGATGAGACACTGTACAAAATAGGGTTCACCACACAATACCTCAAATGCCTAAACATTGTCGATGCCGACTACACACTCCGAGAAGTGCGTGAAGGGATATGTGGCCAACATCTTGAGCTCGGGGCCTTGGCCCACAAAGTGCTGAGGTAGGGCCTATTCTAGCTGACCATAAGGAAGGATGCAGAAGAGTTCATCAAGAAGTGCGTTAAGTGTCGGATGTTCGCCCAAGTCCATCGGCAGCACTCTACCGAGCTTTCCTCATTGTCAAGCCCAGTACCATTTTCCATGTAGGGAATGGACATCCTAAGCCCATTCCCCTAGCCACGAGGCAATGAAAGCTTGTTGTGGTGGCAGTAGAATACTTCACTAAGTGGGCAGAAGCCAAAGCATGGGTACGATATCCGAAAAGAATGTAAGAGACTTTTTTTAGAGGGTGGTGGTCTATCGATTCGGAATCCCCCGGGTGACAGTAACAGACAATGGAACTCTATTCGTCAACCCAACTTTTAGCTTGTTTTGTGAGGCCCTCGGCATCGACCATAGGAAAACATCCATTAGTTACCCATCAACCAACGGATTGATGGAGGTAACCAATTGTATACTGCTCCAAGGAATAAAGAAGAGACTTGATGATGCCAAGGGATTATGGGCAGAAGAGTTACTCAACATCCTCTGGGCTTACCGCATGACTAAGAGATCCGCCACTGGGGAAACACCCTTCATTTTAACCTACAGTACCGAAGCTGTGCTCTCGGTGGAGGTAAGAGCCATGACCCATCGGGTTTAGTACTACGATGAAGAAGAAAACGACAAAGGGCTTAGAGCAAATCTGGACCTCCTGGATGAAGTGCTAGAATCGTCGAGAGAAAGGATTGTAGCCTACCAGCAGAAGGTTGCAAGGCATTACAATGCAAAAATCTGAAGAAATAAGTTAAGGGTGGGTGACCTCGTCCTAAGAAGGGCAGAGGTATCGGACCCAAAGCATAAAGGAAAGATTGCTCCAAATTGGGAAGGGCCTTACAGAGTCTCTAGGATAATACGACTAGGGTCCTATCACCTGGAGACTATGGGGGGAGAAAGGGTACCCCGATCATGGAACTCAAAGAACTTGAGGAAATTCTACCAGTAGTAGTAATATGCCTAAGCAGTAGTAGCAAGCACATTTACATTTACTTGGTTATTTTTTTGAATTCTTAAGCGCCTTCAAGTTGTAATTCTCCATCTCAAGCTCTCTGGAGGATTTTCATTTTATAATATATAAGATGGTTCATGGCAATTGTTTCCAAATAATGCCTATGAAACGTACACCCTTCGGTTGGGGGTTCAAGCCGAAGCCGAGATGACCTGATCGAAGGAATATCCCTTGGATGGGAGCTAAGGCCAAGGTCGAGCTTAGGACCAAAGGTCCCTCCCTCGGTCGGGGGGCTTAGGCTAAGGCCGAGTAGACCTGACTATAGGGAACCCAAGATGGAAGGCTTGGGCAAAGTCGAAAAGGCCCGACCGACGGACCACTCGTTGCGATAGGAGGGCCACCAACAGTGCCTCCTCATCCTTTTGTCATGAAGGAAGCACCAATGGTTGGGCCTGAAGGAAAACACCGACTTGCATAGAAGCTTCAACCTTATGCTCCCAACTTATAATTAAGGTTTGACTATCACTTGACAATCACTTGCATAAGAGCTTTGGCTTTCCTACCCCTACCTGCGAAGCCAAAGCCCTGTGACTGTCCTTCGGGTACGAAGTTAATTGTTAAAATAAAAAAAAATGAGGAGAAGAGAGCACAAGGGAATCTGAAAGGAGAAAGGTGTTTCATTCATCGAAGAAGCTCGGAGGCCGAAATTACATAGAGGCCTGAAGGCACAAGTTAAAAAGATACAAAATGGAGACCCGAAGGCAAAAAGTATTAAAAAATAAGAAGAATAAGAACAGACAGACATCTCAAGGGGTTCGGTTGGGAGAACGGCATTGCTATCGACAGCACCAGGGACATCTCAGTCTGAACCGTCACGACCAGGAGTAAGGGGGACTTCGCGGGGCCTCTGAACCTCCTCCTCATCACCACTCTCCTTGAGCTCAGTCACCTGAGTAGCCACAGGGGCTGGAGCCAAGGCAGCTCCACCTTCTTCCTCAAAAACTAGGCCACTATCCTCGAAGGACACCTCAGGGTAATGCTCGAGAACCCAGTCACGGACCTCGGTCAAGCCCATCGTGTATCCAGGAGCAGCAGCCTACTTAACCTCTTCATAGAAGTCTTTTCGAGACCTTGTACATTTTGACCCTTCGGGCTTCGGTTGCTTCAGGCCTCGCAGACATTTGAGACTTAAGCTCCAAGAGTTCCCGATCGTGCTCTTGGCGAACCCGAAGGAGTTTAGTCTCCCGATGCTCTACCTTCTCAAGTAGAATAGAGCGCTCATTCTCCAGGTTCACCTTCTCCAGCTCGGATCTCTCAAAGTCTCGAGCCATAGCCTCAACTCGGACGATGAGTTGGGCAAGTTGGTTCTGGACCTAAAACATTTACAGAAATGAGATAGTGATCGAGAAGGAAGTCTGAAGGCTGAAGATTGAAGGAATCTTACCCCTTCCATGTAGAAGCATGCGTTGGTCACCATGGTCGAGGTACCCTGCTTCTGGGAGTCGGAAACATCTCTTGGGAGGTTCCCCTTCAGCACCAGCTCCTGAGACACCCTCCCAACTGCGAAAGTGTCATCCTCCTTCACGGACCAGTCGGGGACGAAGCCACACTAGCACCTGCCTCTGTTCGGTGTCGAGCTCTGGAAATGAACGTTAGACGGAGGCTCAGGTGGGGCAGAGGCATCTTTGTCTTACGTGGCTAAGGCCTCAATGGCCCCTTCAATAGGGTCACGCGCGAGACCCCTCTTCCTCTTAGAAGAAGGCTCGGTCGGCTCAGAAGCTGGAACCCTCCTCATCTCCTTTTGCTTTTGCTTCTACCTCTGTTGCTCCTCCCTCACTCGGGCCTCTCTCACCCGGCCCTCCTTCTCCTAGGCCTGCCTCACGGTCGCTGCCGCACTGGAGAGTTGCACTGCATAAGAGAAGCAAAGGTTAGCATTAGGTAGAAACAGATGAAGCAAGAATGGAATCGGGTGACCCTAACTCACCCAGGCTAAGCCAGAACCGAAACAGGATGGTGTCTAATTGAAGACTATCGAACTCGACTGGCAGACTCCGAGGCTTGCGTTTTTCCAATGCCAAAGACTCCGCGTCCACCCCGAAGTTGGGGATGTCCTAGACGTTGCCGATGGGGAAACCCTTGGACGATCTCACAAAGAAGTACTTATGCTTCCAGCCATGGATCGACGAAGGATACCCATTCAGTAGCCTAATGTCCTTCCGAGGGCTAAAGTAATACCAGCCCGAGTCCCCTTTACTGGCTCCGAGGGACAGATAGTTGAGAAAAAGAGGAAGGGAGATGGGCCTCTAGATCCAAGAAAAGTATACTATGAAACTATGGATTTGTCGCCACCCATTCAGAGTCAACTGGGCGGGGCAGATGCCATAGTGCCAAAACACTTGGCTAAAGAAAGGGTGAAGCGGAAGCCGAAGCCCTGCCTTGAAGGCATCTCGGTAGAAGCAGAGTTCACCAAGGCTCCCATAACTGGCCCTGTCGGTGGGCCTTGGGAGCCGAAGGTCGAATTCACTTGGGATACTACAGGATACCCTAAGCTCATTGAGCTCGACCTCGACCTCGGACATAATAGATACTATGTCCCTAGCCACTACGGGAAGAGACTCATTTGTCTGGGCTCGGGATTCAAGAACCCCTTCCATAATATCCTCCACGCACGGACCACCTGCGGATCCGCGAGGTGTTGCAATAGAGGAGGAGACACGGGATGAATGGGACTTTGAGGAAGAACCTGAGGACATGCCTCGGACACTTCCGAGGCTACAATACCTCGGGTTAGAGATGGTCCCCTCAGAGGACGAGGGCCTACTACTGAAGGAGCTAGACATGGAACTTACTGATGATGATGGATGAAAAAAATCGAAGATGAAGGGGAGAGTATTAGACCGAAGGTTGATGGCTCTGGTAGAAAGTGACTAAAATGAGGGAAAGTCACTTTATATAGGCAAGGAAGTGACGATCCATGCTCGAGGCCATTAATGACCCAGACATGTCATTAATGTTGATTCCCGAGGCACTCCAAGAAAGACACGAGCGACATGTCGCTCGAGCCAGAGACAAGAGTGATGCATTGCAAAAGCCAAAAACCCGAAGGTCACCACCTTGGTTGGGGGCTCAGGCCAAGGCCGAGCAGACCTAACCGATGGTCACCATATCGGTTGGGGGCTTAGGCCAAGGCCGAGTAGACCTAACCGAAGGACACTAATTCGGTTTGGGGCTCAGGCCAAGGGCGAGCAAACCTGACTGAAGGTCACCACCTCGGTTGGGGGCTCAGGCCAAGGTCGAGCAGACTTGACCGAAGGTCACCACCTCGGTTGGGGTCTGGCCAAGGTCGAGTAGACCTAATCGATGGTCAACTCCTCTATTGGGGGCTCAAGATAAGGCCGAGCAGACATGACCGTAGGTCACCACCTCTGTTGGGTCCTCACGCTAAGGCTGAGCAAACCTGACTGAAGGTCACCTCCTCGGTTGGGGGCTCAGGCCAAGGCCGAGCAGACCTTACCGAAGGTCACTACTTTGGTTTGGGGCTCAGGCCAAGGCCGAGCTTGATCGAAGGTCACCACCTCGGTTGGGGGCTCAGGCCGAGGCCGAGCAGACCTGATTGAGGGTCACTACTTTGGTTGGGGGCTCAGGCCATAGCCGAGCAGACCTTACCGAAGGTCACCACTTTGGTTGGGGGCTCAGGCCAAGGCCGAGCCTGATCGAAGGTCACCACCTCAGTTAGGGGCTCAGGCCAAGGCCGAGCAGACCTGATCGAGGGTCACTACTTCAGTTGGGGGCTCAGGCCATAGCTGAGCAGACCTTATCGAAGGTCACCACTTTGGTTGGGGGCTTAGGCCAAGACCAAGCAGAGCTGACTGAAGGTCATCACCTCGGTTGGGGGCTCAGGCCAATGGCGAGCAGACTTGAGCACAGATCACCACTTCGGTTGGAGGCTCAGGCCAAGGCTGATCAGACCTGACCGAAGGTCACCACCTCGGTTGGGGGCCCAAGCCAAGGCCGAGCATACCTGATCGAAGGTCACCATCTTGGTTGGAGGCTCAGGCCGAGGCCAAGCAGACCTGACCGAAGGTCACTACCCCGATTGTGAGCTCAGGCCAAGGCCGAGCAGGCCTGACCGGAGGCCTTTACCACAAATAGGACAAAGACCGAACCCGAATAGAGAGGGCCGAAGGAACATGAAAAGAAGGGGGAAAAAGGAAGGCGTGGTTACTCCCACTAGAAGGAGTTCTTAGTGGTAGTAAGGCGGCTTTTGATACACTTAAATTAGTCACCCGGTGAGACAAGAACACGTGGTACCCCAAGAGGGGACACGTGGCACCCAACCGGGTGACATCCACCACGACTAGGACTCCAGAGTGGGAAAAAAGAGGAGAGAGGCTCGCGAAGGACTCTAAGGACTTACGGAGGAGGAGATACCTGAGGAGGGGAGATTCCCCCCCGAAGGAGGGAGGACGTATCCGGGTGGGACTCCGAAAACCCTATAAGAGGAAACCTTAAAAGAGGGAAGAGGTAGGTCAATACTCATATACCATTACTTTTGTGAAAAACTATTCTACCGGTTTCTAACTTGGGCGTCGGAGGACTAATCCCGAAGACATCTCGGGGCCTCTACCTTCTATGCTTGTGCAGGGTCGACGCTCAGCCTCATATAAATTTTCGATAGCAACACCGCCTAAAGATAACCTTTTCATAAGTTCATGAGTCATTGAGGCATTGGTCGTAATTTCGAAGACAATCAAGAGAAGAAGGTTGGTGGTGTTTTATTTTAAACATGAAATTACTATGTTATCATTAAGAAACAAATATTTAAATTTAAATTTCCAAAGTGAAAGAGCTTCTCATCTATTTTGGAATTTCATTGAAAATTGACTTTAATTTCGTAAAAAAAAAATAAAAAATCCAAACAACTTCTAAATAAAAAATCTCCAACTCAAATAGAAATAGAAATAGAAATTAGAAATAGGAATCATACCAAATGGGGCCTTCAGAATTTATTTGGCCCTCATTTCTCATTTACGGCAAAACAGCCCTGACATTAACCCCAATATTACCAGTCTTCTCTGTTCAGTTAGTTAGACATTGTTGTTTGACGGTTCGTTCGAGTTGGGTTGTTATACATACATCCGAGGTTCCGAGCTCCATTTTCGTTTTCAGACTATTTTCATGTCTTCCTCTTTCCTGTAAACAACGAGAAGGGAGTAAGGGGACTCTCTTCTGAAAAAGTCGGCTTTGACATTTGACATTTTGGGGCGGTTTTGATGACGATTGGGTGTTTCTGCTGTCCTGCCCGTGAAACAAGTGATCAAGCAGGGGATCGATGCTCTCATCTGTTCCCATGTCTCTCTGATCCTGGTAAACCCTTTTGCTTTTGTTTCCCTGACATGGGTAGCTTTTCATATTGTCCATCTCTTGGAATTTTTGATTCTTTTTTATGAATTTGATTGTGGGTTTCAGCTCGGCGATCTTCATGGGGTCTCAAAGTGGCTTTGGTGATGCTTCATATTGTATATGTTGGTGTTATCTTTCTATTTGATAGAGATTTGATAGAGAAAACAAAAAAAGAACCATGGTACTTGCTCTCATTTTTCTTTTCTTTTTTTCTTGGTGGCTGAATGGTATTTTCTTGTGTTTTTCTGTCTCTCTTTTTTTTTTTTTTTTTTTTTTTTTTTTAATATGTTTAAAGTTCTTTTTTTACATTTTTGAAAGACTTTTGTTTAATGTTTCCTAATAAATACAATAAATCCTTATTGTTTAATGCTTTATATTTGACTATACGAAATTTTAAACCCTAAACCATCATTAGGTTATCAATTATGAGATTTGGCGTGGAAGAGTAAAGCCCTGTATCAAAATGCTCTTATTTGATTCACTAGAGTTCTTGATTTTCCTGTTATGAATTAGAGAAGGTAATTGTGGAAGTAAGAATTTGTCAAGTCTCATATGCTGACTAATTTAGATTGCAATATAATTTTAAGAATTTGATGGAATCTCTGGTTATGTTTTTATATTTTAGTTTGATCTCTAGAATCAACTTTCTTGTATTTTCATGATTATTATTTATAAAAGTGCTCTACAAAACGTTAACATCTTACATGTTACTTTTGGGAACATCTTACATATCACCTGTGGGGGTGTGGAGAGAAAGTGAACATTGCAGCAATGTGTGCACATACACATGCACACACATGGTGTCAGCACTATTAGGAAAGAATAAAAAAAAAAAAAACTTTGTTGTCAGTGTTTAGATAGGTGTTTTCCATACCACTGTGTTTAGTGTATGGGCCATTGTTTGGTGCAATAGTAAAAAGTTCGGGCTTCCAGGGCAAATGCCCGGTTCGAGTCATGGCCACTTTGTGTGAAAAAAACCAAAGTCTAAGACCGTCTCCAAACTCACTCCTCCCTGGACCCCGACCTCGCACAGGCGGGACCAGCAATGCGTAATGGCCTTTAACTGTGTCTAGGGCAGTGAGTTCTTAGGATTGGTTTTGAAACAGGTCTGGTTTTTTATCTAAAGCTAATTGTTTGCTCCCAATGGAAGTTCCAAGTAGAATATGTGTGTGCATAGGTGTGTGGATGTGTGTGTGTGTGTGTGAGAGAGAGAGAGAGAGAGAGAGAGGGCCCTACAACAACTAGCACTTGAACTTAGGGGCACTAACAACAAGACCAGCAAAACATAGCAACAACTGCTCTTCAATTCCCTAAAACATATTTGGGATAACCATCTCATGTTTTGAATGCCTCCCCTGCTCTTATATGGGCTTATAATTCTTGAAACTTGGTAAATTTTAACTTTCTAATACCCTCATTACAGGGTCTAGAAGATGATCAAACCCATCTAAGTTACTTAAACCGGCTTCAAGCCTCACTTAATTTGGAATCAAAGACCCCACGTAATATTTTGACTCCCACTACAGATTGAAAAAAGCCCTGTGAGTGTTTCCCAAATAGAGAAAAGACAGAAACTCTAAAATATACCCTAAATAAAGCTCCTAATTCATTTAAACTTGTGAGGTGGAAATCCTGTAGGGTATGTAATAGGGCTTCTAGCCTTCTAACAGAATAGGGTTGTTAGAAAACCAGAAATTTTAGGATCTCAGGGAAATGAACTAAAATCAGATTTGAGGGAACTCTAATAACTCGAACAAAACAGATCTGATGGGTCTGAAATTTTAACCGAAGGGTCAGTATATTAGGTAGAGAAACTGCAGAATCGATTTGGGAATTTGAAGAACTCAAAACGAATATTAAACAGGGATTTAAGTTGAGGAGTTAGCCGTAAACTGTATCAGTTTCGGCAAAACAAATCAGAATTGAGAGTAAACAGACTGAGACTTGAACTGGGAAGCCAGAAATCAATTGTTTCAAAGCAGAAATCTGAATATGAGAATGAGAACACAAATCAAATTCTGAATATGGTAGAATATAATCAGAAAATAAGGCAGCAACTAGAACATAACTTAAAATCACCCATCCGATACCATACCCTTTACTGATACTGAAAACCTTTGGTTTGCCTGCAGAGTCAATCCCTGTTACATTTTGAGGCTTCACGAAATCGAAATATTTTGTGAAATATTGGTCATTTAAACTGAAATTTCGGACCATGCAAATTAGTTCTTTTCAATCAAGGGAAAAAGTTTCTATTCATGCATATAGCGCATGTCTCATGACTGCTTTAGTTTTGATGTGGAGTTTCTGTAGGTCAGTATTGTAGTGATGTCACAATAGTTGCTTGATGATCTTGTCAAATTTATCCTATGTTAGCCAACACCATTCCTTAATTTTTCAGGTACACTGCATTGTTCCTGTCTCTCTTTGTTGCGACACTGGCTCAGTACTTCTTCACATCTGGTTCTTCTCCTGGGTATATCTTAGTTTAATGCATAACAAATTTCTCAGATAGCCTTGAGTTCAAAATTAATTTTTTTAATTTTCTTTCTTTTGTTGGCTAACATGGTTTTTATATTTCATTCATGTATGTTATATTAGTTATGTCATTGATGCAATGAAGGCTGCTAATGAGACACATGCTATATTCGGGAAGACATCGATGGCTTCAAAGTAAGTGCTGATTTTCATTTATTTTCTTGTTACTGTTCTTTTTTTTTTGGGGTGGGGGGGTGGGGGTTGCAGCATTGGATTTAATAATCATGCAAAATGGGAAAAGTATAAACACTTTGGGATGGGCTTGCTTGCTTTTAATCTGTGCCATAACCTGTACTAGAATTTACACCTGTTGGTTATAGGAAATGGTTTGTAAACTGATTCTGCAACTTTACTGCTGACTGTACTCTTCTGTTGATTAAGCAAAGACAATCTGCTTCAAGAACAAATGGAAGCTTGAGAATCCATGTGGAAGGAGACCAGCTTGGAAAAAGCATTTCAAGATCTAATAGCACATCATGGACGAAGCTTGTGATGGATTTTTATCCTCCTGGATCATCCATTAGGTAAGCATAATTGTCGAGTCTGTTTTTATGTTATTTTGTTGTCAGACTTCTGCAGAATAATTTTTTATAAATGGATCACACGATGTTGATTATGTGAGGTTTCAAGGATTTTAGAGATTATCCACATCTATAATAAATGCCTTTAGTCCCATTTCTGCCATTAGAAGATGGAAGATGCTGAATAAGTTAAATATACATTGTACGATTCAAAGCCCAAAATAGGTCTACCAATATACATCAGACAATTGAAAGATCAAAATAGGTCTTCCGTAGGTGCGGTAATTGTATCAAGTATCGAGACAATATGGACCAGTATGGCCAATGTGTATCGAGATTGGCCATGCTGATACGATACATAACCAATACAACCAGCTTCTACAGACACTGCCTGATACCGATACTTGACAACTTGCCAAACTGATGATAGGACTCATCCTAATAATGACACTGATATGTATTACTTAGATAAAAAGAGCAACCCAGTGCACGAGGCTCTTGCTACTGCAAGGTCTGGGAGGGGCAAGTGTGTACGCAGCCTTACCCCCTGCTTTGCAGAAGAGGCTGTTTCCAAGTTTTGAACCTGTGACCAACATGTTGCAATAGTGCAACTTGACCGTTGTGCCACAGGCTCACCCACTATATGTATTACTTAGATAGTGTTGATTAAATTTTAAATTTTAATGACCTGAATGGATAAGTAAGGAGTTTTAAGCTAAGATAACTTTGGAGACATGTCCTATGCAGGGGTTGATATGGTTCAGAGTTCTGAAAAGTACCTTGAACCTCTTGACTGGCGAAACCACATTGATGGAGGGCCGGTTAGGAGAAGGGAAAGAATCCCTGAGATGAGTCTCAGAGTTGTCGGGAGAGAGAGGAATCACTCAAGAAGAAGGGGGTGGGGAGGAAGGAGAATCGCACAGAGCCAAGGGCTGCCAAGCCACGCAGGCACACACCACACAAACCAATCTTAATTCATTCTTCAAATCTGTTAAATACTTGTCCATTGGTTACATATTTATGGGAGAAAAATCATCTCAAAAATAGAAACCTCTTCTACTAAGGAATAAACTCAAATGGGAACACAGTATCTACCAAATCTACCCAAGCAAGAAAAAGAGGAAATAACTCCTATGTATCTATTCCTACTTAAGCTAAAATAAAAGATTGCATGTTAATCCCAAAATAAAAATCCTAAAATATCCTACTGGCCAAAGACTCAAATATGGACCCGGTTCATCTCTGTTTGGATACCTAAACGGGTTTAGATCGGCCCAAGGTTGTGCACCTGCATCACACACCTTAAGGGCCAGGATCAGAATTGACAGAATGAATCCAGAATTTTGATGTGATGTCAAGGAAAAAAAATGAATTGTTTTATAACTTACTAAACACTACCTTAATAGTTTCTAAATTTCAGAAAACAAGAAGAGGAGTTAGATGATAAAAGATGGACTGGAGAACTGATCTGCAATTTGTCAGATACAAATTGATATGCTGAAACTCTAGTACTAGAGTTGCCCTGTCCTGTAGCTAAGTTCAAACCAGAAAATATTAAATTAATGAAACTTTAGATGTTGCGATGGGCTAATGCAAAGATATCCAGAAAACAGCGCACCTTTACTTGGAGTTGGTGTTCTCTCATGAAGCGCCTTACCCGATAGAGCCGCCTAGCTTACAGAATTTCCTTCTTCTGACTTTCGCTAATGAGATTTAAATATATGGAGTTGAAATCTGAAAACTAAGCTTAGATTATAAAAGATTTGGATGACAGAATCGAAGATGTCAAGTTGGAAACAAACCGATAACTAATGAGAAAGATATGAATAAATATAGTGGCCGAGAACTGTTAAAATAATAGGGGTTCTGCCTGAGAAAGGAAGAAGAAGAATAGGAGAGTAATAGTAGGAGTGATCAACCTGTGAAGATGGACTCAAATCTGATTCAAGCTAGGAAGGAGGAGAAAGATATCAGTCGTCCAGCAAGAAATCTAGAAACAGTCACAGGCAATAATGGAACATAAAACCCATAATTCTTCTATTAGTTTCAACCGTTAATCGATAGGGTGATTACACATAATTTAGCTTCTAAAAATCCCAACGTCAACCCACTTAAGGATTCCCTATCACAATTTGGAACTGAGAATAATATTCAAAAGCAAGCTGGACTCAGAACTACTCTACTGCAGTGGGTCCAGACTTGGTTCTCCCAATTGTGGGTTTTTTTTTTAAGAATTCTCTTTCCAATTATTATATTTTAATAGTGGGACTAGATCGGTTAATATAAATCCAGTCTATTTCAGTCTCTTTTCTCGATTATTTTATAGAATCCTAGTCAGTTAAGACCACGTCCAAACCAATCTATTGGATGGAAGAGTTTTAGGCTTTGCTTGAGTTCCGTTTTAAAGTATTATGTACTTATTTGCAAGGGCTGTGCTATACCCTCGAATTTAGTAATGAAGATGAAGCTTTGGCTTAGTTGTCTATAGATCCAGACTTTCTTCTGTGGATTCAGGTGTGAATGCTGTGGATTCAGCAGGGAACTGGTGTTTCCACCACCGCCAGGTCGGGTGGATTCCTGATCATATATTTTTCCTTTCTTGTTTCTATTCTCCAATCAAAGAATAGGTCAGATGCAACTTCTCTCTCTGCTTAACTGAATACTAGTTTCAGTCTTTCAGATCTGTTATCATAATCTGTATTCAAGTTGATTTCAGAACTACTTCCAGTCAACTTCTTCAAAACTTAGATTTTTTTTCTAGCTCTGGTTTAGGACTCTGATTTATGTTGTTGATTATTGTTTCTTATTGATGTTAATTCAGTATTTGAGGCCCTTACTTGATTCTTTTATAGATTAACAAAATCCTTGCAATCAGATTCTGAGTTTCTGTCTGAACCTGAGCTTCCTAATTAAAGTGGAAACCTCTATAATTTTAAATCCATCTGTTGCATTCAACTCATATTTTGCAGGACTGTTTGCCTATCTGAATTTAGTATTCGACCAGACTATGAGTCTAATTAGAGTGATCTTTGTTGAGTTAAAATATTTCTCTTTATCTGGTTTTATTGTTCCTGCTCCTTGCGATTCTGGCTTTTATTTGAGATTTCTTCCCTATGTCCCTTAGGTCCCTAGAAACCCTATTAGGAATTCTATACCCATTGACAGCTAAAAGACTCATATAATATTAAATTTCAGATTACAATAATACCCGTAAGCGTAGAGTAATAATCAGTCTATCCCAGACCATATCAATGAATTTTCTTGGGCCTACAATATAAACCAACAACCCTGTATTTTGAAGCACCATGTTTGGGCTTAGGCTGCCAAAGACTAAACTTTTTATGAAGCCAACCATAGCCCACTTGGCAACTCCGTCATTGAACTAGTGAAGAGATTCAGTTGCCTTATATTTTTTTTGCTTTTATGGTTCCATGTCCATGATTTCATGTAATATCATATGTGTAGAAATAAATCATATTTTGTTAGCAGCTTATATCTCACGAATTCTATAACTAACTATAGACTACTTTATGTCTTGCAGAAGTTGGACGTGCACTTATTGTAATATTGTGCAGGTACTACTACTCTCATGTCCTTATTATAACACATAAATTTGTAACAAATGTTATCAACTTCTGCATTTTGTTTTGCTCCACTGATTAAGATCGTCATTTTATAGAAA
The DNA here is from genome assembly GCF_013358625.1 of Macadamia integrifolia. Classification (NCBI taxonomy): domain Eukaryota; kingdom Viridiplantae; phylum Streptophyta; class Magnoliopsida; order Proteales; family Proteaceae; genus Macadamia; species Macadamia integrifolia. The sequence continues at coordinate 5,751,343 of NC_056562.1, read as the reverse complement.
TTAGATCTCATGTGCCATTTGTTGTTTCTTGCAATTATATGAAGACAGAATATTATATTATATTTGTGTGCTTGAGTATTGTTGTCTTCCAAGGCACTCTGGTCAGAAAAACATGGGCAATAATTATAATAAATACCACCACCACCTCCTCGAGGAAGGTGTAACCATTTTTGTCTCCCTTTTGGGGAAGAGATTTATGATGATGCTGTTTAATCTTGCATTTATTGTATGTGGTAGTGGACTTGCACGGAACTTAGCTTAGGCCTTGTATTAAGTATGACGTCGAATATAGCTGATTGGAGGTCAAGGATCCATGTTGCCTACCCCATTTAGTTGGGATAATGCGGAGTTGTTGTAGTGGACTTGCATGGACCTTCTTTTTATTTTTATTTTTATTTTTTGTTTTTATTTTTTACAATTTAATTGTTATGACTAACCAGTTATTCACAAAACGTGCGAGGCAAAAAACAAAAGAGAAGTCTCTTATTACGGGTTCCACTTCCACCTGCTAATGCAGGAGCACCCCAGGCCCAATCAAGTGTTCTGGATATGCTCCACAGAATGTAAGAGTAGCTCTTTTGTGATTGGGAGTATTTCATTATAGGAAAATAAGTTGTTTCTCTGACATTTCTTAGGGCTTATATTTTGAAAGTAAAAAATTGGTATTGTTTGAACCATTGAGACCAAGATCTTGCTATCTCAAGCTATATTAGGAAAGTCTCGATCAAGTTATTGGGGTGTTGAAATTTGTCCGGTTTCTAGTTTAGGAAATCTATTTAGATTAGGACTTCTTTTTCAAGTCCTTTTCTTTAATTGGTAGTTTTATTTAAGGGATTGAGCCCTTGTTGGAGTTGCCATAATTAATAAGAGTGATGCAGAATTGAAGACATATTCAAGGAGGAAGAAAAGGGTTGACAGTGGCTAGTAGAGGTCGACCAGATCTAGCCTATAGGCCCACGGTTTGGGCTGCGATGGGGTTATTTAGTTTCTAAATATTCAGCACTATTTAGTTTCTAATTTCAGGTGTTTTATTTCCTAGTTTCTAATTCCAGTTTTAGTAACTAGATTTTATTAGTTTCCTATTTCAGGTTTTTAGTACCTTTGGAGTTTCTAGGTTGTAATCACCCCCATCACTATTATAAATAAAGGAGGGCTCTCACACTACAGCCCATGATTTTTATGAATGAAAAGCTATGCTGCTGTTTGCTCTTTTGAGTTTGCATTGTGTGTGATCAAAGTGGTGGACTGGTATTTGATCTGGTGACTCTTTGCGGCGTGAAGTCCAAGAGGTCTCTTCAATCTATTTCTCTCATCTCTTCTAAGGTATTCAAGGGGTTAACTTGTTGATCTTCTGCTACAAATATTTAGTTATATTTTCTTATCAGTCTTGTCCAGGCGATAGGCTTCCTGTGAAGAAATTTCGACTTCTGTTCAGGCTTAACCCATGGTCACTTTTGGCTGATCTTTTGACCAGAGGTTTCCCTCATTCAAAGAGGAACTTGACCCAGTTCTGATCCCTATCTGGTCTGTGGTTAGCGAGTCATTAGAAATCTCTGATTTCTTGTCCTGTAGTGGCCTTACCAGAGCAGAACCAGAATCGATTGTTCTGAGCCGTCCTATTCTGTTTGTGTAGTGTCTACTGTTGATTTGGGGCTGTTAGCATCCTAATACTGCTACTGGTTCATTCCTGTTTGATCAATACTGATCTGTTCTAAGTAATGCTGGATGTTGAAGTTGATAGCTGCTGGTTTGCTTTTATTTTCTGATTGGTCTGATTTTATTGTTTTGTGTTGGTTGGTATCTAGTTGTTCTTTGATTAAAAGTTCTTGCAGTAGCGACTTCAGTTGGGGCAGGGGGGAGAAAGGGGAAACGCACCAGTTCACAATCCAAATCAAACTAAACTTTATTCAAAATAAACTCACTCTAAGTATTCCATCTGTTACAACCTATATATATAGGAAAATAGGGACATGAAATTAGAAACTATTTAGAATTAGTATCCAGCCTAAACTAGGAAACAAGCATAAAAGGAAACTAACATAAGGAAAGAAGTCCTAACTCCTATGTTCAAGTAAAAGCATGAAATAAAAGACTATTAGGAAACTACTGCTTATTTCCAGCCCTTGTTGGACCAAAATCCTGGGCTGGACTGGTTCTTCTTAGCCCTTGACTTCCACAACTGGTCATGCTGGTCCACCCAGGTAAGTGCAGCTGTATCTGCATCAAACATATTTAAAATTGAGCTCCAAAAACTAAGTATTAACCTTATTTTTTCTAGAAAAAAAAAAAAATTTTGAAAACACAAAATAAGTTTCGGCTCCGTGAAGTCATAGATCAGGCTACAATGTGTAAAATATAAAAAATTGAAGGCCAACCACCAAGTATTTATCCTATTGTGGTCTCCGACTCTTTGTTGCACATGTCCATACCACTTCAAATGACTTTCTCTCATGTGTTAGAGCTACTTCTAAATGAACTCTAATTGGTTCATTTCTTGTCTTATTTTTCTAGTTTTATAGCTCATCCATCTCAACATCATCATTTCAGTTACTCTTAAGTTTCTTTATATTGCCCAACATTCAGCTCTATACATCATTGTTTGTTTTATAGTTGCCTTATAAAAATTATTTTTGTGTTTTAAGGGAATATATCGATCAGCCAACACTTCAGATGCACCTCTCCACTTCATCCACCCTACTCTAATTCTTTTTTGCAATATCGTCTTCTATTTCTCCTTCTCTATCTGTGGTTGAATTAGACGCTTAAAATTATCAATTTGAGGTATCTCCCTATCATCAATCTTTACCACCCCACTTTTAGTCCTATTTTTACTAAAGCTACTCTCCATATTCTCTACTTTTCTTTTACTTATCTTAAAAATTTTAATTCCAAGATGGATTTCCATAATTCCAA
>NC_056562.1:5745435-5746106 GCF_013358625.1 Macadamia integrifolia | reverse complement strand
TCTGAATAGAAGCATATTTACCATGGAGATATAGAATAAAGGCAGAAGATAGTGAGGGAAAAATTGGGGAATGGAAAATAGCAAAAGAAGGTGATGAAGGGGAAACTAACTTTGAAATAAAGGGAAATGGTCATGAGAACACATTTTATATCAAGGTTGACGACCCCGAGTAATTTACCGGACAAATTGTAAGTCTGGCATTTCTGGCCCACCAAGCGAAACTGGTAGGTTCTTGGTCACGACCAGCTAAAGCTAAAGTTCCATTAAAGAGCGTTTCCATGGAGGTAAATTCCATTCTTGAGAGGAAAGGGTTCTCCTGAAACTAAAGTTCAGAATCTTATGTTCTAACAGTTGAATACTGTAGATAAACATAAGTAATAACCTTGTAATTCTTATATGTAGTCAGCTTCAATACAGAAAATATTAGTCTCCAGAATTACGTTTCTACTCAACTTATTTGTATCTTTATTACTTTATGTTATAATATGATTTGCTTATAATGAAGTTTCTTCACTTCTCTTATTTAATTGCAGGTGGTACATTTTAGAAGAAACAACATTGTGCATGTGGACTGGCATCTTGTATATTAGTTATTTGAAGGCCAATTTTTCAAGGGCCTGGTATGGTGTCCCTTACAATAGTGCCCCCCCCACCCCCACCCCCCCCAAAAG